>NC_040882.2:23869215-24144215 GCF_900634795.4 Betta splendens | reverse complement strand
TCCTGTTTCTGGGCAGCACACAGCCGTTTGGTCTCTCCCGCAATGAAACAGTGCCATCTATGGAGACGCCGCCGCCTCAGGATCGGCCGTCAGAGCCAGTGCTGCAGCAGCACGCGTCCTCCTGTCTGGATCCTCGGCGCAGGAAGTCGCATTCGCTCCAACAGACGCTTCCACTTTTCCCCTTCAGTTGCCTCCTATATATTTTTACCTGACCTGATTCAGGTTTCCTCTCAGAGTCTTCATGAGATAGAGCCCGAGAGAGAAATTGCTCCAAAAATGAGGCGTGGCTAAAGCCGCAGCTTATGCGACTGTAAATATACTCCTGACAGCTGGAAGTGACACTAATATATCAGGCTTGGCTGCTGTCAGTCATACTTAGAGGCTGCTGCGAGGCTTGTCACTTCAAAGCCACCTTAGGATTCATCCAACTTTTCTGTATTACTTGCCAGCATCCCTGCCGCTGAATATGTGCACACTGGGGTACGTTGTGTTCATTTCATACGGTGAATCACCATGTTTGATCGGAGTTTATGTGTTGGTATTTTTAAGCGGAAGCGGCATTTATACATTTAACCGTAGAAATAGGTTCTTGTAGCTGTTTGATCTTATTTTAAAGAACATTACAGGACACACACAGACAGAAGGTTGTCGGTCTGCCTCCAAACCACAAGAGAAGCAACACAAATCTTCGGACATGTGCATTCAGATGTCAGCGCTTGGCTCAAGGCTGTTGCTAGCATGTGCTCAAGCATGTTTGCTAGCATTAGCTCAAGCCCGTTGCTTCCATTAACTCAAGCCCGTTGCTAGCATTAGCATTAGTTCAAGCTCGTTGCTAGCATTAGCTCAAGCCCCTTGCTAGCATTAGCTCAAGCCCGTCGCTAACACGATCCGTGTGGACGTCTTTCTCCTAATATTTCAAACATCCTCATCTTGTAAGCATTGATGCAGGTTATTCCTGGTTTGTCCTTTACCTTCAGGGAAACGTTCTGTCTTTGTGGAGGCTGATCCTGAGTAGCTCGTTTGACTTTGGCTGCAGTCGGCAGCCAGGTGGTGAGTATGATCCGAGACAATCCCCAAGCAGCGTAACCATGAACTCATCCCTCTATTTCTGTTCTCTATTAAATGAGAAATGTATGTGCTCAACCCAGACTGAAGGCTCTGGGAATGAACCAGTAGCTGAGGATTGTGGGAGGCTGCGGGTGAGCCCTCGGGGGCCCGGCCCGTCAGGTTCTCTCCCAATCTTAGCCCTCAATTACTGAATCAAAGGCGAGCGGGAGACCAAATCCCATCCTGTTCCTGATCCACATCTCGGCCTGCCGGACCCGACAGCCTATCTGTGCCTGATTGTTCGCTCGCTCTAACTCGAACGCACGTGGAGCACCGCTCTCCGGAGCCGCCGCTTGCTCTCCGAAGAAGCCGCCGAGTTCGCATGTCGCTTGTCTCTGCGCTGAGACGCTCCCACGTGAACGTGTTCAGATGAGACGTTGATCCCACATCGGCTGACGTATCGCTCTGTGAAGAAATGCACGTTTTTTATCTGGTTATTTACTAAACAGTTCCAAGGCTTAGCATAAGTAGCGAGCGGCTCGTCCCTGTAGGAGAAACTACTGCAGTGACAGCGGGAATGTGAGAATGACTGACATCACTTGACTGGTTTATGTGAAATGCACGGCGGCTGTGGAAAAGAGCCTCCTCCTCGTTGTCCTTGGGTGCAGTGTAGATTTAAGGCGGATATTCTCCAGACAGCTTCTGCTCGGGATGAAGGGATGAAGCATAAACGTGCTCCGACTCCCCAAAGAAGCAAACGTAATAGAAAGCAGCCGCAGCGTGCGCTGGTTCGCGGCCTGACGAGTAAATCCAGAAAATAACGCACCACGGTGCATATGTTAGCTTCAGATTAACATCTACTGACTCGCTGATTTTAAGGCCCGTCGTCGTTGGTCCTGGTTGACGCAGCTCAGCCGAACCGACCCACGCGATCCTACTGTAATACTGAGCGCGATGATGGATTAAACGCTGCAGGAAGCACAGAACAAAGCTGAAGGAGGCGAAACGGGCTTGTGAGCACTTTGACAGTTAAACTTGGTTCCGTCGTCTTCCACGTTGACAGGATTGATGAGCGCGCTCAGTTCTGACAGCTGTGGGAACTCAGACGAGGTCGAGCCCCATGGCAGCTGACGCAACGCAATCCGCTGATGAACGCACAAGGTCTCACCTCACGTTTCACCTAGAATTACTTTATAATCATTGCACATTTTTTATAGGGGTGTGAAACTACTGTACTCAATCCTTACATCACATTCGCCTCTACTTTTACTGCAAAGCCAACAGCTACTGTACGTATTTAAAACTTAAAATATCCTCCGGGCTGCGATGTCTGACAAAATTTTAATCAGGCTGATTCCTGGAAGCTGCTGCTTTTTTGTCTCTCTCAAGCCAAGCTGCACACTTAGTGCGCTCAGACGTGTCGTACTCCAGCCTCGGAGCGTGATGAATATTTAACGGAGGCCTCCGCTGTAGCACAGGCCGGGCGCTGCACGCTAAAAGGCACCGCGCCGCCGAATCCCGCCTGAGTCAAATCACCGTCACTCAACGATCACCGCTGTTGTCGATGCACTCCTCCACACACGCTGGTGCGAGGCGATGAATAGACTTTTAATAGGCATCTCCGGCGTCCATTACTCAAGGCACCGGCGCTGTGCGCACAGCCTTGTTTTTCAGCCGTCTAACAAGCTGCCTGGTAGCGCCGTGGAGGAAAGCTGCTCCTTAAGTGAGAACAATTGATATTTAGGTTAACAACAGGCTGAAGGGGGAAAAGCTGCAGAGCTGTCCAGCGGTGGAGCTGACGCAAAACCAGAGTGATGACTTGTTTCCAAACAGCGTTCAGTGCATTTATGCGGTGCTGTTAGTGCTTTTTGTATAGTTAATGTAAATAATCAGAACACAAGAGCTGAACACGGCCCAACCTCCGTGATCGTATTTGTAAATGCAGACAAAGGAAAGTCCTGGAGCTGCTCTGGGAAAGTAACACAAACACTGGGTTTTATATCATTGATACTGGACAAGAACTACTGTATGAGTAGATACAGAGATGCTTGTGAAATATGAAGCCGAGGTTAATACAACATGTTGTCTAGTGGTTATAGCAGCCAGGCATGGTGTTGGTTTGGCCTCTCTGAGCTACAGCTTCAGTTTCTGGCTCCCAGCTCCGTCAGATCGTTGTTCCTGGTCACGGCCCTCACGTCCTCGTCGCTTGGTTCTGCTCTAGTTTCTGCTGCCAACTTTAAGCCCAGACCCTCTGTAGTGGGTTTATCCTCCTCACCTGCCGTCATTCACGTTTGAGTGGGATCAGCCCCGTCTAAGTCCTCCAGTGATCAGCCACCATGATCAGAAGAACAGGTGGGTCCAACTAAGCTAATTGTAATTGAGAGCTAAAGTCTGAGGTATGTGGAGAGAAAAGAGGCCAATGTCAAGCCTTTTAGTGCGGCTTCGAATGCACAGCTGTACTGTATCTGTCGGAGCTGGCAGAGAAATTGTTATTCCACACTTGCTGCCAATGAGCGTTGATTTGTGAAGGGCAAGTGTTGATTGGAGAGTTCACGCGTATAACTTCTACTGTATGGCGCCGAGAACTGTGCTCCAAGCCTATGAGAAGTGTGAAGAAGAATGGTGGAGGGTGTCGGTGTTGATTTATTGTACTGTATGTTCTCCAAGCCAAATTAACAGCCTCTCGTTTGACAATAGGCACTGGCTCGTATGAAGCTGTCACTTTGGACAAGTTGAAGTAACATCTACACCCACACTTTCCTCTGCATCGGAATTAAATGTATGCTTTATATTGTCTTTGAATTCACATTTTAATATACTGCTTATCAACACATGCTCCTGGCTGTTTCATCTTCATTTTCTTTGAGGTGAGACTTTTCACATAGGTTTTTGTAACTTTTTCATTTATTTATTTTTTTCTGCGCCTTCCTCAACTAAACTAATTAAATGTGAAAAATGTCTCAAAACAGTTATAAATCATTTGATTTGCCAGAGTTTCCTCATTAGACGTTTTTGCTCGTGTGAAGACAAAGTGAGAATCAAAAAAAAAAAAAAGAGTTTTAGTGTGTGTTTAATTCTGACGAGTGCGATAATGTTCTGTTTTGAGCAGGGCTGTCTTTCATCATAAAGCTTTACAAAGTAATTTGGTGGGAATGTGCAGTGGCCGCTGGGCTCAGAATCTGCACACATGCACGTACACATTGTGATTGTTTCTCTGACCTGCTCATGGCTCCTGTGTCCCCTACAACAGCGCCGGCTCCATCCTTGTCCTCTTAACGAGGTGATATCCAGACGCTCGGGAGCAGATGTTGCAAAGAAAACACAGTGTGACGTGATTGTGATCGATGCACACCTCCCACCATATCCACTGCATAATTTGGTGAATGGCATCAGGATAACAACCGGCATTATGTGGAGACAGCTGTCGCCATGGCGCCCGGGCAGCCATCGCATTGGCCCCCACCTTGTTTCAGGCAGAGGCGGGGAGGACAATTAGACTGATTTACAGCTCGGCGGTATCGTCACCATCTTGAAACCTGTGTCTGAGTCTAGTGGAGGAAAATGCATGACAACACAGTTGTTTATCGGCAAAAGTTCATGGAAATAATAAAATAACACACTTTTTTTAAGGAGCTGAAAATATTTTCCTGTTTTTTGTATCATGTGTTGCCTCTCTGTGCGTTTGTGAATAATATAAATAAGCAGCAGTGAAAACGGACGTTTTTCTGCAGCAATTAAACATAATGTTTAATGAAACACTGAGGCAGGATCAATTGACAAACGTGATAATGACTTCTAATTGTCTCTTGCAAATGAAATGAAAATATTAATTAAAGCACTTCAAAAATATTTGACAATCAAAACCTTTTTTAGAGGACTTGGAAAACACAGACGCAGGAACATTGTTGCCCAGTAGGTGGCGGTAGCCGCGATGTGAAGCTGGTTTATCACCAACGTCCGAAGAAGTGGTGGCTCGCTTATGACGTAATTTCCCCGCGACCTTCAACACCCGCTTGAAGTCTTAGGAGAGGATCGGATCATATTTGCTCAATATGCTTAAAAAGAAATCAAGTAGCGGCGAAAAGAAAAGGAAGCACTCTCATTCCGAAGAACGACATGACCACAGTAAGCGGAGGAGTGCGGAGACGCACCAGGAGGTGAGACACCCGAGTTAGCGCCAAGCTAACGCTGGTTTGTTTATACCTTTTAGGTCCTGTACAAACTCCTGTACAAACGTTATGTTGTGTGAAGGACTGCGCTTTGGATGCTGCATTTTGGAAGCTTATTAGAAGTCGTGTATAGCCACATGTGTGCATGTGTGAATTGTATAAGCAGTTAGCTAGCTTAAACTGAAACTGCTACCTTTCTCCAGTAAACACAACTGTGTGCATGTCTGGATCATTTTCTTGATTGATTCATCATTTTTTTTAATTCAGACAACACAACACAGTGGTAGGGGTCGAACAGTTTCAACACATGTTTTTCTTTGGCCAAACATGAGCATTGAGCTGAGCTTTACTGTGCGTACAGTATCAGAAATGCCTTCTCTTCTCGTTATGATGGATTCAACATTGCTATGTATAAACAATGTATTTTAAATAGGACAGAATTACGATCAATTGAAAACCTGGGACCTGCTGACCTACTTGTTTCCTAATGCAGAACTCCAAGGATGATCTTGCTGACCCAGAGCTGGACAGGGTTGGCAGTGACATCGAGGAGGGAGGGCTAGACCTCAGCCTGCCCTTTAAACCCATCACTGCTTATATCAGTGACAAGGGGGAGATGCTGGAGCAGTGTTTCCATGTGCTGGGGGAGAATAAGCTGCAGAAGATGCTGCCTGATGAACTCAAGGTGATTAGTGAACATGTGAATACAGGCTCAATAAATGAGTTTGTTATTGTAACAGAAAAATATTACAGTTCAGTATTCTGAATCAGAATTACTAGCACTATTGCAACAGAGAGAGTTTCCTTAAGATTATATTGAGTTTGCATTTATCACGTTGGGCAAAGAATAGGGATTCTTTCCTCGTTCTTTAATTCATTTAAAGTAGCACCAACTACAATGTGTGTTTTCCAATTCACTTAAGAGTCATTTGGGTACATTTACATTTTCCAGTGCTGTATAAATATAAAATGTTTGTATTTTATTTAATAAAATTGAAAATAAATCAACTATAGAAGTTGTATTACGTTCACATTAAAAAGTGATGAGCTCTGCTGTCTGCCCTGGAGCCATAGACAGATTCAAAAATCATTTTTAAACACCTAATCTTTCACAGGACTGTAGTTTAAACGAGATCAAAAAGCTGTGCTGGGAGCAACTGGAGCCAATCCCAGAGAAAAACCTTATCCTGATCTTATCAGGTAAAACCGCTCCTCTGGAACATTATTTATCATTTGTTACATCTGAGGCATATTCATTATGTTAAAGCTGTGTTGCTGTTGTTTTTTTTTGTTTTTTTATTTTGTAAAGGGGAAGATCTGACATCTGGAAATGCTGAAAATTTGATTAATGACAAGACCTCAGAAAGCCAGTGAGTGAACAGTTTTTTAACTTCTTAAAGGAAATAGTCCATGTTTTCCTAATACTTATTTTTTTTTGTATAGGCAAGACAATAGTGTTGATTCCACGTCTTGCTTTAAAGAAACAACAAAAACAGAGGAACCTAAGCCAGGTAATATATATGTAAAATGTATAAATATCCCTCGGGCTTTCTGTCAGCATTTTCAAAAACCATCTTGATGTATATCCGTTTACAGAGGGTGGTTCAGGTGAAGAGAGCGACGTCTTGAGCATAAACGCAGACACTTACGATAGCGACATAGAGGGACCCAAGGACGAGGCGGTCAAAGCTGTGGCTGGAGCAGCAAAAGCCAACGACAGCATCAGAGATGTTGTTGAGCCAGCTCTAAACCCACGCTCAGCAAACCCGGAACCTCCAGCTGGTTCTCAACCACCCGAAGCAAAAAAAGACATTCAACGTGACATAGACAAAAGCGTCAGCGAGATTTTATCGTTTTCCTCCACGTCCAGCAGTGATGTAGCGAAAGAGCAGAGTGAACCGCTGGTGGCAGCGGATGCGGCTCTGCCTGTTCAGGGAGGACCTGTGTCAAGTCGCACACCTTCAGCTTGTCAGCCATCTATTCAACAACTGGAACTCTTGGAGCTGGAGATGAGGGCCAGGGCCATCAAGGCTCTGATGAAAGCAAGTACTCTGAAAAGCCCTCAGTAGCTGACAATTCTCAAACATCTTATATTCTTTGCGGTTTACATTGACTTTAACAGTTGGTGAACTAGTTTTGGATTGTTTACATTGTAGTGATTTCATACTATACGTTGTTCTGATTATTTTTATTTTATGTTGCTCCATATTGGAATGCAAAATGAATTAGTTTATTATGAAATCAAATGCTCACAACTGAAAAATTGTTTAGTAGCTCAACAATTGGACAATCAGGTGTAGTTTTCCTCCTTGGACACTAGGTGGCAGTATTACTCTACAGACACATACTCAAATGTTTTTAGTATGTGCAGGAGGGAGAGTTGATTTATTTGCTCACATTACAGTGAAATCAGTCATGAGCAGTATGAAAGCCGAGGCTTCTTAGTAATGATCTTATTTAATAATCTGAAATGGCAGAGGTTCTCGGTGACTCAGAGATGGAGGGTGCCTTTGCAAATCGGAGCAGGTGGCAGCAGTGTTGTGCCGTCGCTTAGACCCACTTGCAGTATCTTGTTCACTGAACACCTGTTTGACATGTCAAGCTGAAGCACGCTTAGTAATAGCATGCGCTTCTGTCTCGGTTATATTTGCATCGGTTCAGTCTGGTTTATAACAACCTGGTTTATAGTGTTTTAATAATTAAATTTGTTTAGGCTAAGGAAGGAACACCCTTCCTCAGCTGTGCTGACAATAAGAAACACGGAGGTGAACACAATAAAAAGTAGAGAGCTTAACGGTATTAATTGCTTTAAAGTGACTTTCAGGTTGAATTGTGTATTTCTGAAAAGCTTTTAAAACTATGAAGTTCTTTAATGTCTTCTGTTTTGCCGTTTGTGTGTTGGCAATTACATGCAGATGCATCGTAAAACGACTTTCAACCCGAATCCCCCAAGGAGACGATCAAACGTATAAGAAGCCAGTTGCCTCCTGATTATTTGCATCTAAACGGGTTATTTGAAGGGAGACGTGAGGGTTAAATGCCCCGTTATCTATGCGTTCACGTGCAGGCTTGGTTGTAGTCATTGTTGATTCCCCGAGGAAAAATGTCCACTTTAGAGAAAAAGGGATATGACGACTGTAAAGTGCTCACGATGTCTCTGATCGGTGAGTATTTATCGGTGTCATTTCACTGCTATTAGGACGCCAATTATGATTTAGAATGAGCGGATAAATGGGTTTTTAGGCAGACCTCAAAACGAGCAGGCTGAAAATGGATTGATGGAGGTGAGAGGATGCTGTTTTGTTAAGGGGGTGCTTTTTGAATTCAAATGAACCTGGTGTATCATTAGAATGCTGAGGTGTGATGCTTCTGTGAATGGTGCTATTATCAAAGTGGAAAAAAAGCCCCAAAAGTACAAAAAGTTCTTGTGTCCAACAGTTCATGTCTTTCATGTGTCATTTTCCTGTGGTGGGACCCGGCATCTTCTCTCCAATGCTTGTTAGAGATTCAACAGCGCTTCTGCCCAGAAATTAGTTCAGACCCACTCATCCTCTTAACTTTTAGGTTGCAGTCTCATACATTTTGGGACTCGGTTTTTACATGGATAGTTTAAGTGTATATAAGTACTGTATGTATTTGTGGAGTAAACACATTCAGGAGTGTCCCCAATCTAAACTTGATGCAAACAACAAAACATGAACACACATTAGGAGAAGCGGTCGTCAGCACTAATGTCAGCAGCTCCATGGAAATGTGCGGCAAAAACCTGTGGGGGCAGAGTTTCAGCAACATTTATGTAGCAGCATGTGTCTAATGATGGAGCCAGTTTTAGTTTGTTGTTGATCCTAATGAAGTGAGTTTTAACAACTGATTTAACAAATGATGGATTCCAATGTGCTGTTCACTGTTGAGTGTTTTCTTTAACAGGTTTCACTGAATCTGAAGTTAGCGAAGTTTGTGGAAGTTGAAAATAAAAACACTAATAGAAGCTTTTTGTAATAAACATGACTTGGTGTTTGTCACTGCTGTGTTTACAATTTAGCTGGATTGTTCTCTGATCACATGGACGATGAAGCTAAAGGGTCAAGTGTTACGGTGAGTAGAAGGAATTCACTGCTTCTAGTCTTTGCAGAAGGTGTTAATGATGAACTGATGAACTCAATGATTCGAGCAGGTAAACATCGGTGGTGTGAGCAGCGTCCAGGTCCTGTTACTGCTGAGCCCATGTGCTGCTGATTTCACAAATCCGTGTACAGTGGGAAAACTGGCTTCTCTTGACCTGAACACGGTGAGTGCAGTGCTTGTGCTGTTGTACGCGTAGCGTGAGTGAAGATCTAATGAGGCTATTAAACCAGGAGCAGTCTGACCACATGGCCTCTGTTTTAGCTGCTCACCTGAAATATAATTATGATACAATGTTTGAAACTCAGAAGCAAATGTCTTCTGCTCATTAATGTCAGCATTTATCCTGCTTGTGCCTCCATGTGACCATGGTCATGTGATTGTTTTGCATCCTGCTATGTGTCTGCAGGCCTTTACATGCTCATGCTGTGTGTTTGTGGCCTTTATCTGGTTGTTTTTGCTTCTTTGGAGATGCCTTGTCCGTCTTTGAGGCTGTTTTGTCTCTTTGAGGACACTTCACGTGTCTTTGTAGATGCTCTGTGCGTCCTTTGGTGGTTTTTAGTGCCTCTCGTCGGGTGCGTTGACTTGTCGGTGGGACATTCTGTCACATCTGTGAGGTCATTGTGCGTCTTTGTGGCCGCGTCTCTGACCTGTGCTTCGTAGCAGCAGAAGTGCAAACGTGTTTGTGTGAAAATATAATGTGTTGTCTAATATCAAACCCTCGTTACTCTGGTTCCCGTGGGAACTGGAGGGAAGATATTGAAAATGCCTTTTCTCTTATTTATTTTTTTAAACACTTAGTGTTCCCATAAATACAGTAATTCTCTTCAAATTTCCTCTGTAGCAACTGTGTTGTTTTCTGCTGCTAGAAATTAAATTGAATGAACAGCTCATGCTGACAGGCAATAAATAACTTAGCACCTCTGTATGGCTAAATGAATTGATTTCCCAAAGCAGTGACTCAGAGGACACATTTCATTTTCTTCAACTTTCAGATGCGTTTTTCTTAAAGTGGAGCGAATGTTTGATGTTTCTCGGGCTTTGTTTCGATGTAACGGCTCGTTCTCTGATGGCGCTAATCACCGCTGCGTAGATGATTGTCATCCTAAAGAACAGACGAGTATAAAAGTGATAGTTATAGCTGAATATAGAGATCCCATTACAGGCGGTGCCCATAGGATAAAACATGACTTATCAATATGCATGTGTTCAATCTTTCATCATATAATTTGACTTGTAGCTCAGTCTAGACGTATTTGTCCTCCTCCTTCCTGTCACAGAGTCGCTGTGATTGAAAGTCCACGAATCACAATAGCTGTAGTTTAATCACAGGTGTTCTGCACATCTGTTCACCGTTCACTGCATTTGCATACGTGAATGCTTGTCTTCCCCTCAGAGAGCTATGAGGTTGGCAGAGCCCTTTTAGAAGAATGCAAAGTGGGTTATTGTAACTTCAGCGCTGTTTGAAAGACAAGAGCTCCCTTTTTTTTTTTTGTTGCACTCCAAAAATCTGTGAAAGCGATTTGAACATTTGATATTCCACTCCAGCGTAGTATGTGCATGTGGAGGAAATTCTTCCCCTCCACTGACTCCGCTGACATCTGACTTTCAGATTCTAAGCATGCTCTCCTCCGCGTGGGCTTTTTCCCCCCCTCCCTCTGCAACTTCGGGTTCTGCATTCAAATGGGGCATTAATACCATCAAACTAGCATTGAAATTCCAGCGGGTGGACCAACAAGCCAATAAAGCAAAATGTTTTTGAAGGATATCGAGAGACATCAGGCAGAATGGATCACCCCGCACAATCAAATCAGCATAATCAAATGCAATGTCACTATATTGCATCAAAGCCAGCTCCCACTGCAGCGGCGAGTGCAACATGATCAACAAGCCGCCGGTCCTGGGGGCGAACGTGCTTTCTCGCAGAAATTTCACGGTTGATAGGCTGAAATGAATTTATATTGCAGCTAATGGAGCCGGCTTAGTAAAGCGGCGTTGCTGCGCGGCTTTTAAAAGTTGATGTAATGTAGTTAAGCTTCATCAGTAAACATGAGTGATTCCCAGTGCAACGAGCGCAGGCTGCGGCTCTAATCTGGAACAGTGTGCAGAGGATCTCTCACTCCTTCGAGAGTTAGGAGCGATGGCCCCCGTGATAATTATGTGAGCATCACAATGTATTTCAGCTTCGACATCAATACGACATCGCGGAGACAAAACACTCCGAAGCTCATTTGGGTATAATAACTCAAATAAGAGCTTTCGTGTCTAATAAAACAGGCATTATTTACAAAAAGCCTCCCCTCCCTGTGGAAACAAAACTCAGAGCCATAATACTGGAGTCATAGCCAGCGATCAACCATTTCGTTCGTAAGATTTTAATGCATTAGCTGCATATCTTTGATACTTCTAATTTCATTATTTCAGTCCTCACTTGTAACATGATGACCTCTCATGTTTCTCCCCTCTGCTGACCTGGCGGCTCAGCCTCCACTGGATCCTGTGGTATCTGATGATGTTTGCTTGTATTGGACTCATTTATCCAGCACGTCCTAGAGATGCTACTGTAGATAGACATGTTAGCAATGCTTAGATAAGGTTTGTGTCAAAATATAATGATGTTATATAATAAGGGCTGTACTGCGGTGTTGTTCCACTCCGCCATCCAGTGGTCCAGTTCTATTGGCTCGGCCCACCTGGACCGGCTTTCAGCCACATGCATCCGGCATGAAACACATAGATCCTAATTTAACGGATCCAAAGGTGTGGAGGTAAGAATTAAGCTCTCGGGCCAGTGCAGAACCAGCTGCTTTGATTCTTTGATTCTGCATGTGTGCTGTCCCAGCTGTCCTTCGGTCGCCAGCGGACCCACCGATCTGTCCCGCGGACACATGATGGGCCACAGCGCCGCCCCGGCAACTCCCGTTTCTCCGGCGCTGGGCGAAGACTGCGCCACTTGTGCTGGAAGTTGGGAGACATTGAGCTGTCAAATCGTTGTGGGGTGCCAGTTATTTATTTTTATTTGGATGATTTATTTCCCGCAGAAGCACAAAAGGACTGAGCCAAGTAAATTACTTTTGTCAAAGTTGTGATAAAACTGTCAAATTGCTTCCCACCACCAGCTGGCAAGCAATTGTATTACATAAGTAATTGTCAAAAGGAGTGTCAAAGAGGAGTATATTGCTCAGGGAGTTTCTCTCTGTCTTGTGCCATCAGGTTTTTACGCTTGCTGTCGGAGTTTAATGGTCTTGCCGTGTTTTTTAACTACACTGCAGCATGTAGCTCTGTGGGGATGCTCCGCATACATTATGCATATTAAACCTTTTGCTTCCCACCTTTTAATATAAAAGACTGTTTTTAAATACATGTTGGAAATGTTTTCTTTCTTTACACTGTAAACGTGGACCTAAACAACGGGAAACATGTCTATAATTTACACAGAGCAGACGTGGAGTTACAGACGAAGACACTCAAGGTATTTCCCAATATGCTTGAGTCATGCAGCCACACAGAGTGTCCGTTTGGTTTGGGTCAAAGGTAGAAACAGAATTTCTCTTCTTAAATAAAAGGAGCCTTGTGGTTGCTGTGTAATCAGCGCACCTTTCACTGAGACCGGAGTTTCTGTAGTTGGATAATGATTCTAATGGTTATTTTGCTTTTTTTAATTGACGTTTCCCCTTTGAAAGCGAGGTCATGGTGTTTCTACAGCGTTAAAGCATGGAGCTGATGAGTGGTTCAGGGACAGATGTTGAAATGTCTTTCTGCTCTGTACCCCAGCAGGAACAGGTGTTTGTGGAGCCGCTGCTGGAGTCGGCAGAGACGGCGACCGTTTGGCTCCTCTGGACCCGCTCCGGCTCCTCCGGACCCGCTCCGGCTCCTCCGGACCCGCTCCGGCTCCTCCGGACCCGCTCCGCCTGCGTGGACATGTAAGTTTGCATAGGTTTGTCTCTGCCCGTCAGCATCCTCTGCACATAATTCAGTGGGAGATAATGTTGGCGTGTTTATTCATTACAAATGAGAAAACGCGCGTTGGGTGTAATGCTGATGAGCACAAATGTCATTGTGAAGAGGGTTTGCGCTCAGGAAGTGAACTATTTGTTTGTCAGAGGCTAAATAGTTCAGCACACTAATAACGCTGTCTGTGGAATTAATCAAGGTGAGTTCTAAGTGACTTTAGCATTAATCAACATTCCCCTCAGTTCTATTTAATCCGGTCCAACCCAAACTAATCAGCAGCAGTAATGCAGCACTCCTCGCCATCTTTTTTCCACCAGAGATGAATAGGCTATCACTTTGTGCAATTAAAGGTCAAACGGAAGTGATGAGTCACTTCAAAAATCAACATCCCAAAACCGAGAGATCCATCACGGCTCGTCTTTGCATTCGCCGCGGAAGATCCGCCAATTACGGCGCTGCTCGCTATCGATAGCCGCACCCCAGCCATCTCCTAGGTGACACATTAGTCACCGGAGTAATGATATGTCATAAAAGAGCAATCAGCGTCGGGCTGTGAGTGATGGCGAGGCCTGTGCACACGCATGTCTGAACTCCGGAGGTTTAATGTTTGCAGCCACAAAAAAGTAAAGCCTGCAGTTGTTTTGTCCATTTTCCCGAAGGTGAGGGAGCAGCTTCCCGTCACCAAGCGTTGGGCTCGGCCCTCGCCGAAGCCTCTGTATACGCACATAGCCCCAGACAGGAGGCGTCCCAGCAGCCATGTTGGGTTCTCTCTCATGCCGATGCCAGACTGATTACACGGGCGCAGAGCGCATAATAAAAGGTGACTTAATCAAACGGAGCAGACCTGGAGAGTAACGGCTCCCCACAGCTGAATCTGTGGATCCGCCGGGCAGAGGCTACTGTTGTACTTAACCTCATCAACGTCCTCATTTAGGTGATGGAGGACGCCGCCGCTGAGGCGAAGGGAGCTGTTTGTTACATTCACTTCACGCCCGATGAAACGAGTCAGCAGTTAAAATTCTGGAGCCGTAATTACACCGCGTTTCATGATATCTTACATTTTTACTCCTCATTAAAAGCAGCGTAATGCACCTTTTTATTAATTTCTTCGCCTCATCCTTGGATGCATTTCCCACCAATAAAATCTGCCTGGACAGAATCTAATGATGCACAACAAGGCTCCCGTGAAAGATTCAGGTTGGAAAGTTTGAGCACAGACAATCGCTGTCTTTTTTTTTTTTTTTTTTTTTTGTTTTAAACATCGGGGCTGAAATCTTCCCCCGAAAGCTCTTCCGAAATGATGTCTAAGTGACTGTTTCTGTAATGGGCTATGCCATGGGAACGTTGCCATGGTAACGTGGCAAAGGCGCGAGTACAGCTCAATGCCGCTCTCTGGGGAGCATCTGGGAGCTTCTGCTTAGTGGGAAATGATGATAATAGCACAGAGTGTTGGATAAAACTCAACTGGGGATGACTAACCCCTTCATATTGCAGCGAGACGAGACAACATTCATCTTCTTCGCAGAGTCGTTTGCAGCCTTTTCCCCCTCTACCATACTTCACTATGTTCAATATTGATTGCTTGTAGTTTTGTAATTGTTATTGGGTGTATCACAGAGCAGGAGACCGTAGCCTTTAAGTGAGTCTGTGAGAAAGGCCCGCGGAGACACGGCGCTCACTCTGCTCCGTATTTACTGTACACTGAGCACAAAATAGCTGGGAGCCGTCAGACCGATTGACAGGACCCCACACAACGTGAAAGCCCCCGTTCTCTGACCCCGGTCGCTCGTCCTCCCTCTGCTCCAGTCACGATCCTGTGGGCGTGCACGCGACTGGACACGAGTGTGAAAGTCTTTGGAGTCGAAAATGTCACATTAATTTCAAACACAGAGGCTCCTGCCGGAAGCCTTGATGAAAAAGCCAATTAGAATGTCATACCTGCTTACCTGTGAATTTTCTGGGAAGTTTATTTGATATGTCGGACTCAATTATCCAAAGTCTTTGTGATAAGGAACTGCTCAGCGGACCTGAACCTCCACCTCCACTCGGGGGGCACTTGGATATTTTATACACGGCTGTGCTTTGAATAATTTCCAGTCAGAAAGCTGCCCCCCCCCCCCCCCCCCCCCCCCCCCCCCCCCCCCCTCCTCCTCCTCCTCCTCCAGCTTAAAGGTTTTGTCCTTGACGCCACTTTGCAAAGCGCGTGCAACCGGTATGAAATAAAGACTTGAAGATGTGCTCCGAGAGGAGCCTGGGCTGCTGTTTCCAGACCCTGCACACGGAGCGAGAGACTGACAGAGTGAGAAACGGCTCTTTGGCTTTTGTGCGGGAGAGAAAAGGCCTTTTTTTTATTGAGTTTCCATTTCTGTGCTAAGACAAAATGGCCAGAAACCCCTGTTTGGACCCCCCCCCCCCCCCCCCCCCAGAGACTTTGAAGCCTGCAACATGCGCATTTGCTCATAACTGGCGTGGAGCTGAGTAGTGCTGCCCCCCCCCCCCACTGCCGTCGCTGGTGCTTGTCAGCGTTCTCGCGCCGGAGTCGGTCTCTCCGCGGACGCGCGACGCGACGCGGCTGCGGCGCCGGGACGAACGCCGGATGAGTGACTAAGAAAACAATTCCCCCGGATGCGCCTCTTGTCTCGCTCTTCCTCTCGCGCGCGCTCTCTCTTCGGGGTTGAATCACATTCCTCCTCGCGTCCCCTCCGGTGCGTCGCTGTCACATACACTGCAGGCGCACGTGCACGCGCTCGCGTCTGCCCAGACACGACGCAGGCAGAGGCTGACAAATCCCCTCCTCTGCCAAAAAGTCGATAAATAAATGCATTGTCTCTTCACTTTCTGCTGTTGGCATCAGCCTGTCTAAATTGTCTGAGAAGGCGGCGGAGCGTGAAATTGAGTTCAGAACTGTACTGGCTCGTGCGCGGGGCCACAGGATGGGCGCGTGTTTGCTTATTTATTCACATTGCGGCAGGATTCAGCCGTGGTTTTGCAAGAAGGGGTCAGTTAAGCACGCTTAAGCGTCGCCGGCGGACGTTCTCTGCTTAAAGGACGCGGCGCGGCCGGTGGCGCTGCCCTTGGACGCGCGGCCAAAAGTCATGTGTGTGCTAAATGAAGCTTTAAAGTGAAAGAGTGCAGTCCCAGCGAGTCCGGGGAGACTCTTATTTCTGCCGGTGCCCGGGTGCCGTGAGCCGGGGCGGCTCCTTTTCTGACAGGCGCTATCGCGGCTCTAAATGCCGTCCGCGGAGCCGCGCAGCCGCATACGGAGCAAGAGAGGTAATTTGACTTGAATCACCACGAGGTGATTGAATAACTTCACAGTGATTTGCTGTCTCCCGTTTCTGAAAAGATGAATTTCTCCTCCGAAGCCAAAGAGTTCATGCGAGAATAATAGCACCTGCCCACACTAATTTGCCAAGAACAAATGATTTTGCTTGAGAATGTAACTTTTGTGCCGCTTTCCCCGGGATTTAATCAGAGGTATTACACAAACCTTCGCTTCCTCAGCTCTTTTTCTCTCCCCACCCTGTGATGAATGGGTTGTTACCCGATGATGTATGTTTATAGATTGCCGGGGATAACTGCTGTTTTGAAGAGTTATAGTTTCCCCCTCACATCACGGAGAGTGCCTCTATGCAAGACTCAGTGAGGGATTTCAAGTTTGTCTCTCAATTTCGGGCGAGCGCAACGCATGATGAATGTGCTTTTGTTGCGAGGAGCCCCACATCTCTAAAGTTTGTTTCCAGACTTTTTGACGAGGCTGTTTGAATGTCAGAACCCACTACGAGGCTGGCAGCCAGTGAAAAGATGAGTCACATGTTAGCCTTTTTTAGGATTAGCTGGTGGGTGAAGTGTCCTTCACTGTCGTCAGAATCCTCAGTATTGAGGTCGTCCTGCTGGCTTTTTTTTCATTATTTTTTTATTTTATTTTAGAGTGACAGAAATTGTAATGGCAGCATAAATCCCATCCCCATTTTTGCCGTCTCAGCTTTAGCTGTGAGACGTGTCAGGAGGTCAAATGATAGCGGCGCTTCCATCTTCTCGGCGCCCACGCGCCCTATTGGCACTTTATTAGGCACAGCTAATAAAGAAATCAATACGCTCTAATACAACAGTTGTGCTGTAGAGTCTCAGAGGCTTTGATTTAACTGTGAGGCCATTGAATTGCGTTATATTGACGAGTGTTGGCTGAACTACTGATCTGATAAAATGCATACGTTTGCTGCCGAGGTGCAGCCTTCATACAAGCGCCGCGTGTGAAGAGCGGCCGATGGACCCAGTCCTGCAGAGGCATCTGCTCCCTCACGCTCGGTGATCGAGCTCCAGCACAGACACCTAATAATAAAACTAAGTGTGAAATATGCTGCTCGTAATAGAAATGTGCAGGAATGTCAGCTTTATAATATAAGGTGGGGTCAGTGCAGAACGGTTGCTGGTGCAATCATTCAGTATAATCTAGTTTCTTTACTGAAACTATTAAAAGTTTCATGCACATGTTTGACAGGTGCAGGTCCCTGTCTTAACTTAATATTGTACAAATATACGAGCAATCTGATAGTTTTGCTTTGTTTACGTGTGTTTATTTCGTCGTTATGGAAGAAAAAATGTCCTCTGCAGTAGTTTGTACTGTAAATCCACCATCGCCGTCTCACTAACTAAGCTCTCATTTTGTCCCCTGTTTAATTAAGCTACTAGCTTAGCGCCACGTTACGATGACGTGCAAACCAGCAAACAGATTGAGTTTCAAACTAACAGAGTCATTTGCCCTTTTGTGAGATGCAGAGTTGTTCTAATGTGGTTAATGGTGTAATTAGTTATTGTAGAAACATCACTCTCGGCACGCCGGCCTCTAATGCCCGTCCCTGTTGGATTTCCATAAACTGTCACATTCAGTGGAGACTATATTCATCTTGTGTGGCTCGAGGCGTGAACTCCCAAAGTGCACGGCGCATAATGAACACGAAAAGGTGCTGTTGTCCTTTAAGCGTATGGTTGTATTATATAGATTAGACTGGGCTCGCGCTCATCTGTTTACCAGACATACTGTGCTGTTAGTGTAAAGAGATGCCGTCAGGTTGTCGGCACAGTCTGGCCTGTAAATGTCACCCGGGCTCCAAAACGATTGTCAGCGTTCACTTTAACCTTTTGTTTTTTTTGCTCAGACCTGACGCGGCTCTGTGTTTAGACGCACGTCAGCCGAGCAGTGATGGAGCGCCGAGAGGTAATTATCAGACACGTTGTGCGACTTCTCACCTAACTGGCTAAATTTAAACCCCCGTCTGCATTCTTTACGTCTGCGGGAGCCGTCAGCGCTATAGACACTGTGCCATTATCCCAGCGCCAGCCCGCAACTCCCTTGAAGTTTACTTAAATCAATATTTCATTGCTGAATAGCCAGTTCGTCCTCAAACAAGAATAATTTTCCTTGACAACCTGAGCAGGCGTTAAGCCAGTTAGAGGAGGTTTGCCCTCCTCAGAGCCCATTAAAAGGCTTTTAATGAGGGGAGAGGAGAAGGCAGCGGCAGACCCCCCACTAGCTTTTGATACAATGCACTGTCACCTCATTAAATCCTGATGACGTTCGGTGGTGTTCCAGGACAGTTGCGAGACCCGAGTGCCGGGGGGCCGCGGGTACCAGCTGGACCTGGCACCACAGCTTGGCCCCAGACGGTGATAATGGCCTCCCCGCGTCTTGTTCACATCACATGCTTTGTCACTTTAAACTGCTCTGTAATGGCCTTTATGGGCTGCCACAAATTGTGCAATAAGGAGCCGGGAAGCCGGCTGAGGGGCTCCTCCAGGGTGGATGCGACTGGATGCAGGGGTCCTCGCTCCATGTCCAGGCTGAACATTGTTAAATAGCACTTATCTGGCGTTTGCTTGTTTTTAAGGCGAGGAGACGACGCTGAGATCATTTAATGCGGTTAAACTGCAGGTGCGCTGCATTAAACCCTTGCTGAGGGTTGGTGGTCTGGCTGCCAATGCAGGACTTCTCTGCAGCAGTCGCCGGCTCCTAATGGACGTACAGTACGTTGAGGTTTTCCTATCTGAACCCAACCGAGCTGTTCTGGTGTCTCGCTACAGCCGGATTGCTGCTGACTGTCATTTTTGAATGGGTGCGTATGGTTTAGAGCTGCGCCGCGGCCGTAGGACGCGCTGGCATGTCGGCTGAATGAGAGCGATTCAGAGGCGGATTCCACCAAATTCTTCTCTTGTCAAGTCTATTAGCACAGATACAGGTACAGGGATGCCTCATAAACTATTTGGCACTTTGCGGTTTGATGACCTGCTCCAACCTTCCCACCATTCAGGGTAAGATAATGGGGGAATATCGGCTGGGTTTCCACAGTAACCTGTGCTTTGCATTTAGAGGCGACTCCTCTCGGACGCTATCCGGCGTTTGACCACTGAGCATCAGGAAAGTGCAACAGCTGTGAACGGCTTATTGATCTGAAGGTGTTATGACAGAAACTCAACCAGTTGTTCTGCTGTTGCAGTCGGAGGTCAGTGATGCTGCGGCGCCTTCAGGTGTCGTCTGAGATGACGGCTCTCCTGCAGCCTGACTCTGACCTTGTGCGTCTTATTGTAATTATACAACAGCATTTTCACTCGGCTGTTTTACGCCGTCTGTTGTGGCTCAACTGTGTTTGCGATTCAGAGGGCGCAGATTGAAGTAATGCGTCTTAACGTTTGTTATTCCAATGCGATGGCAACGTCATCGCTCATGTCTCGCTGATTACAAACCTCAGGAAAATAATAAATTGCACATCACGATAAGCCGTCTGTAGATGCCTCGGCGCAAACTACAAGAAAACTCAACTTTCCCAAATGTGACAGCAGAACTGATGGACAAATTAAATAGCATTTTGTCTTGCTTTCCTCTGAAAGGCATCATTTCCAGCAGAGAAGCAGTTGATAAATTGGTATCTGGAGGAAGGAGCGCATTTCAGTCGCCCCGCTTTGTATTTTTTTGTTTTTGTGAACAATATAATGTTGTTTTTGTTCAGAATGTCTAAAGTAGCGCAGCTCCTCAAATTAAGAGGTCCTCAGCTCTGAGCAAAGCCGCCGCTGAAAACAAGCGTGAGCAAATCATGTCACCGTTATGAGCCTATATTGTTTTTCAATTTGAATTAGTGCCTAAATGAAGAATTATAATACATACACACAACCCCTCGGTTTATTATCCCTGCCTTTTCTGCACTTGCTGGCATTTTAATCACATTGAAGCATGGTTTAAGCTGAATAATGAAAACCAACGTGGAGGCTAATTTTAACAGAGATCATTTTCCATTCCTCTCAACCGGGAGGTTTGAATGTGACGGCTGCTACTTGTTTCTAAATGCGCTGTGTAATTTATACGTGTGTTACTGGAGGACGGCAGACGTCAGGCTTTGAGACGACGAAGCGTAGATGGAATGGAGCAGACACGTAATCTGCCTTTAATTGTCTCTCTGTGGGACTTTTCCAAAGCAGAACCAACATATATGTTTGTCTTTGTGGTTTTCCACAGCCCCAGGTCACAAACATAACATAATGACATATTGCCATGCAGGTGGAAATGCACGTGGCAGTAATAATACCTGTGAATATTATTCCCTGAACCAGGAGCAGGGCCACCTTTCGCCTTCAGAGCCGCTCCGTTCTGTCTGGTAAATTCATACACGCGTTGAACTGTGTGTAGCGGGAAGTCGGAGCATCCCTCAGGAAGGAGAACCTGCAGTTCTGAGTGATGAAGGAGGCGGAAATCAGCGCTGCACTCGGCGCTGCTGAAATTCCCTTAAAGGATTATTCCGGTGCGATTGGAGTGCGCTCTGATTTCCTGTCTTACATCACCCATTTCCATTTTCTATCATGTGAAATTAGCTTTTCCTCGTCCTGATTTTCTTGTTGTTGTTAAAGTGAAGGCAAAATAGTTGGATTACTTTGTGAATTCACTTGTGAAGCTTTTTGTGTGAATTTCTGTGTTTTCTTTTGCCTTTTATTGATCTCACATTGGGGAAATTCATCTGGTTTTAACCCATCCTCTGGGGGGGGCGGCGGGGAGCTGCTGTGACGTCTGGCTGGTGCCTGATGCGGGGCTTGAACCTGGGACCTTCTGCTTTCCAGACCGATGCTCTACCTACTGAGCTTAAATAACATAGACTCAACTGTAACTGATGTTGGTGTCCCAGAGATACTGGTTCATGCTGTTGCTAGGCCCCATCAGCCCTGGTTTATTTTAAAGGTCAAAGGTCATGAACTCGCATCTTTTCCAGTCCTATTAATTAGAGGATATGGGCACAGTGGACTTCATACGTGTGTCCTCCGTGCGTCAGAAGGCAAAGCAGCAGCGCATCAACGCTGGAGGCGCCGAAGGCAGCGTATAGTGTTACATACTGTCATTTTCCCCTCCCTGCACTTATGATGCTTAAAGTCAGGGTGACCTTTCCTCTGAACACATGGTTGTACTCCTACCCTGCACTCCAGCTGCGTCCCGAGGGCTTTTTAAACACGGCTCTGGTCAGGGAGGAGACGAGATAAAGGGTGAGAGGCAGCGGTTCTGCTCAGAGAGCACAACGAGGCCGGTTCCACGGCACCTTCCGGTTTTAATCTCCATCCAACACTTCAACAACAGACGTCGTCGCGCACTCTTCTGTTTTGGATGAAAAACTGCTGCCTGCAAATAACATTTTACCGTGAAAGTCACAATAAGGAGCAGAAAGTGCAGAGCGCGGGAATAAATCTCCGTGGGTTTGTCACCGCCTGCGACACTTTTCATTGGAAGGTGTTAAAACAACCGGTAAAGCACTAATTATAGCCTCTTGAATAACTTGTAGCAGGTGATGGACTTTCAGCTCAGACACTAATCTGGCCCCTGTTTACGTGACAGCTCGCTTAGAAAAATGTTGTTTTCGCTGCTCTTTTAAAGCTACTACACAGCCTGAATTGACATTTAACTAAATGTTATTTATCTGTGCAGCAGCCTTCAAAATTGCAATTAACTTCATCAGGAGCCGATGTCCTTTCGCCAAGCGTTTTGTTATGTTGTCCTTTATGTGGGACAGCGGCGGAATGCGAACGCGTATTAGCTCCGTTTGTAATTATTTTTCAATCACTAAGAAACCTATTAATTGACACGTACTGACTGGAGTCTGTGAACTGTCCTCTGCCTAATTTCACTGTTTACATTTATAAAACTGTCTCCATTTGACAGCAGCCATTTGCCACTTTGGCATTTGTCGCCGCAATTACACACGACTCTCCTTTTTATTCCCATTGCTTTTCAGTCATCTGGACCGAGACAGAAGGAGCCATTTTTCATACCATTCTGCAGGCCCACTTACTCACTGACTATTAGCGTCTGCCAAATCACTGCTTGTTTTTCCTTTGGAAGCTCCGATCCGTCATATGCTTATATTTGCCAGTGAGAAACCGCAACCGCTTTGTCCATACTGGGAGAGATCCATGACTGATATTGTGAATTTCATTTGAAATATGTATCTTGGCCGAGAACCTGTTTCTGGCTGCTGGAGATTTGATAAGCCTGCTGCCCTTTTGTCAAGCTGAACAGACTGTAAAGCAGGAGAAATGTACCCCGGGGACCAATGAGCAGCTAAACAGATGACATGAATGCGAGCAAGAGTTCCAATGAACTTTCCTTGAACTAGAGAGGGCCAGTGATCCATGGCCATATCTCTCTTCTCTCTCTCCCCCCTATCTCCGCTTCCCCACCCTTTATATTCATTTTTCCCAGCTCTCTCCCCTCAGAAGGAGCCAAATGCAGTAGAAGTTCTTAGGCGAAAGTCACTAACAAGCCTCTGTCACAGTGCGGTGCCACTTCGCTGCTCTCTCATCATGTGGGATTTTAGTTTGAAAGACAGCAGTTCATTTTCCAATGTGTTGGCTTCCACTCTCGCCACAGCCTCCTCTCCCTTCGCCATTGTAGCTGACCAGGAGTGCTGCCGGGCCGAGGCTTTGATTTGCCCACTTTTCCCAGGCAGGAAGCAGAAATGCGCCACGTCCAGTACAAAGTACGCGTGCGTGGCTTATTATGCGGGACGTTCAGCTCCGTGTCGCTCCGCCAGTCGTTCTTCTACTGGAAGCGATTTGGCGATCGCCAGCTAAAAGAGCTGCTCCTGTTGCATTCAAGCAACTCGTCGACCCGTATTTCATCCGAAGGTGAAGCATAAGCCTGGAAATGTGCGTTATTGTAGTAGAGGCTCAGCATTTACATCATTGTTTGACGGCAGACGCCGTGATCCGCGTGCATCCATTCAGCCTCCACACAGAACCAGCTCAAGGTCACTCTGACAAAATGCTTTTGAGAAGGAGGAATAAATAAAAGGCGCGAGGCGGTGGCTTGAGTCTATGCAGACCTGGGCAGTGCACGCCTGTGTTCCGCCAACAGGGGGCAGTGTAGGAACTCCTAAGGAGTCCACCTCTTCCTTTCTGGAGCCACAGCCTCCCTTGTTCTTCAACGTGCACAAAGGAGCGAGGAGGCACCGATTTACATACATCAGTGGTGTCTTTCAAGTACTTTCCAAACACTCATAATCCTCATGTTACTCACCACATCCACATCTGTTCCCTCGACTTTTTGCTAGATTTCTTCATGGGCAAAAGCAGCAAATTGCCTTTTTCTGCTGCTCGTTCGAGCTGTACCTGTTGTTATAATGCACTGAGTGAACAACTAGCCTCTATAATAACTACCTCCAAATGCACATTAAATTAAATTGGTCATATTACATATTTATATGTTTGTTTCACAGATGGCAATAAAGGGCAGTGAAGAGATATTTCTTAGGGTTTAGGTTAAATATAAAATATATGCCTTGGACGTAAAATCTGTCTTAAAACAACAACGTCACATCTGCCATTAACCTTCTGACAACACGTCATTTATATTCCTCATATTTATAAAAAGGACACATCATATAGTCTGCTGCTGTGATCTTGCTTACTTTGTTTTGCTTTTTATTTTAATTTATTCCCAGTATTATAAAGAATTTCCAGAGTGCATGAAGTCATTTGTAAACTTTCCTTAAGCTCTAACGCTGACGGAGGAGTTGAAAACCATATCGACGTGCCTTTGGCACAGCTTTATGTAGGTTAAAGATGGGCTGTTATATAAAAGTGACAGTTTAACAAAGGACCAAAGACGCAAGTTAATTAGAGCGGAGAAACATTTAGTGACCATAACAATACATCATCGTCACTACTTAGAAGCACAATATACAGTATGAGGCAGGGATTGTTATTTGAACTGTAGGATGTTGTGCATTTTACAGTAGGTCTCTTATCCTTACTGGAATATTACAGGCTCTTTAAACCTGATCCAGAGTGTCCGACTCTGACTCCATGCCCTCTAGACCCTGTCCGGATTCAAAGGGGGTCCATCCAGATCCAGCGGCTCACGCGTGACTGAAGCAGACTTCTTGGCCACAGCCCCGACTCCTGAGAATGTGGCAGAGTGATTTGCACCATGATTGGTTGGCATGAAAAATCTCCACCTGTCAGTGCTAATATTTAATGTAAGCGGTCCCTCAGGGTGTCCCCAAGTGTTTCACAGTGTGCTGAATCCAAGGAGCGAAACCCCAGGGAAATGTTGGACTGGTACAATATTTGCTCAGAATACTGCCTAACGGGCACAAACAGTTACTTAAGTGAGGTACTGTAATATGCGATGATGAATTATGAACAGATAATGAAGTATCACCTCAGTGCTTGGCAACTCGTTTAGTCTTGTAGGATTACTGCAATTAATAATCTCAGATAAATCATAATTGTGGAGTGAGTATTGACTTGAGTTTTCGGGCTGCCACAACAGGCAGATTATCCATTACCTGCCCATTACTGATTTAATTGTTCCTAATTGTTGTCAAGTAACTTTAATTATCTGCGAATAAGCCGTTACGCACATCAGGCTTCAGCCTGTGAGGAGGTTCTCTCCTTTAGCAGCCTTTTCAGGAGCACGTGAGGCTTCCTGGTGTGTGTCTGGACAGTGTCCAGCGGCAGAAATGGACATTACGGAGCCGGGTGGTGGTGGACGAATAGGCAGCAAAGCCCAGGACAAAGTTGTGCTAAACAGAATGTGATCTGTAGTTCTGAGTGAGCCCACATGCTGTGATAAAAGTCACCTGAACCGTAAATGTGTTGTTTTGGAAATGAAAAGTAGCATTTTTATGGATCCCTTTAATGCTGATGCTCAGCTTCTGTTGCTTAAGCGACGCCTGTGTACGCATTGAAAATCATTACTGTTCTGTTTTGAAAATAGTCACTAGTAAGCAATTATATCCCTAATTGTGATTAGATCGGCGGCTTTCTCCCAGCGTTCTGTTTACATTGGTTTTCATCAGGCATTCACTGGCAGGATGCCTCGTGAAACATTAAACTACTACACAGCGATACTGACTGGAGCGACACTGAGGCTTCCTGAGGCCACAGAAAGACCCATTTGAGGGATTAGAGTCAGACAGTTCCTTATCTTTGGAGCAGAAGCCCCTTCAGCCTGATGGTGCTTTCACTTACGTTACTGTACCTCCATGAGGTATTTTGCTGCCGTGCATTTGTGTAATGACAATAAAGTTGACTCTAATCTAATGAGCCACTAGGACTTTATATTACTGTAATACTGTACCACGCTGAAACAAAAACTACTTTGTGTTTCTTTGACCTTAGCTTTGTTTGGAAGCTCCCTCATCAATTCTCGCTGTATCCGGATACACAAACACATCCAGGCTCTTTTATAATAGGGATCATTAAATAAATAAGAAAAGCATTATTCTTTGTGCTGCATCACTGAAACACCATTACGTGCAATTAAAGCATCTAATTGATTTTTTGTAATGAAAATGAATGCTTTAGAAATAAAAACAAAAAATAAACACCAAAGAAAGCGTCTTGAACATTGGGAGGCTTAACTCCAACTTCCTCATTAGTGAGATCTTCCAACAGAACTAAGGAAGTCAATTAGTCCAACGTGTAAAAGATTACAATTACAGTCCAAACCGTAATTAACCTTTTATGTATATCATCCTTGTAAAATATGACAATAGCTGTCATGTTGGCTGAAATACACTTTTTCCATCAACACGTAGAGTTTTTGGCAGGAGAGGCCGCTTCCTGCTTCCCCAGCAGCTGTTTAAGTCCTGAACTGTCTCTCCAGCACCGTCCTCCCGTCCACGCCGGCCTTCCTCCCTGTGAACACGTGTGTGATGTAGACGCCGCCTCCTCCACGGAGGCCGTCGGCCGCGTTTGGGCCTCGCTCCTCTGCTGTGTTTATGACATCTCCCTTTCCGGGGGTTGTACTCCTGCTGGCAGCTCTCCCGTCCAGCGGTGCCTCTTCGCTGCATCTGTCTGTTCACGCGTCTTCCTCACGTATTCCTAGGATTCCTTCATCAGTGGTTCTCCTTCGCGCACGTTTGCAGATCACGCTTTATTTGCATGGGAAGTGCTGCTGCGGCAGTGTCTTACTTCCTCCCACTGCCACGTTAACCTTGGTAAACCTCTCTTAACATCCTGACAGGAAAAAGCAGATTGTTTAAAGAGAATAAATACTGCTATTCGTGCTGTCACTGCTGCAGGTAGAAGACAAGGGTTAATCGCACCGATACAAATATCCTCTTTCTTCTTTTGAGCTGGTTCTCGCTGTTGAGATGATATTTTGAATGTATTTCCACCTGCTGCCCTTTATTACGCAGCGTGTCTTTTCTTTAACGCGCATAGACACATAACTTAAGAGTTCCTCTAAGAGATATAATGGACATTATCCAACTTCCCCTTTTGTGGTTTCTGTATTTAAAGCTGTGGACAAGTTCATAAATCATTCACTTAGCTAATGTGGATATCCTTTTTGGAGAAAATGACTATGGATTTGGAGGTGATGGTGATTGCAGAAGGAAAGTAAGCACATTTGTCATTGTTATCATTCAGCCCGGCGCTGGCCACTGAGGGTGCTATTCAGGAAATGATGAGACCAGGGAGCTAAATAGGCCGGGCGAGCTGCAGATGAATGGGAAAGGCACTTAAATTCTGTCATTACATCCGTTAGCGCTTCTTTTTCGGCATCTTCAATGCCGCTGGGTAAATGGTTGTATAATGGAACATGCGAAGAAAAGGTCAGTAAATAATTCCAGGCACTCTGTATCCATAGGTGACGGCAGCGCCGATGTCAACAAACCATCCTGAGATCACACATTTGCTTCAGTGGCGGCGTCAACCCTCGCGCTGACGACTACGTCGAGGAGGCTTTTAGGTTTTCCCTGCTTGGATCTAAGGCGTCTGAAAGTTCCATCATTTGGAAGCTATAAAAAGTTCAGTGTTTCATTAAACGCTTTTTGCTAGTCGCTCTGAACGAGGCTGCCGTCCTGCGACAAAACGCCAGCTCAGCAGTTACCTACCGGACACGTTGTGCAGCCTTTGACAGCAATGAAAGCAAATGAAATGCTTGACCAAAGTCACCAGTAGCATCACTAACATTAAAGATGTCCTGACTGAATCACAAAGGTTAGCGTTTGCGCAGATGCTAGCTATGACTAAAAATTTGGGCCCCCTGCTGAGACCGCAAACATTCAGCCTGCTGCTAGCACTCAGCTAACAGGGTCACGTCACCGCTAACTCATGCATATTATTCATTCAGGCTTGTAAACATAATATGTTCAGTATTTGGATCAAGACACTGTTAAATAAATTGAATACACTTGTTTGAACACATTTTCATTTTCACATGGTGAACTCTGATGATGCAGCTTTACTTTACGCACGTGTTCAAGAGAGCAGATGGCCGTTGCGCTGCCCTGTAGGACAAACTGCAAGTTCACCCCTTTCAGCCATTACTCAGGGCCACTAGGGGGAAGGAGGAAAAAAAGTTTTGACAAAATCAAATTTGATACAAATTGCATTTGCTCCCAAGGAGGAGACATCGAAACCTTTTCGCAAGAATGAGCTGACAGTGATTTCATTTGTCTAAGTAGATAAATCATACATATTGAACTTGTCTCTCACGGCGTGTCACTGCTCAGACCTGATTTAATTTCCCACTTTCTGGAGGAGCAGGAAGCCACGCTTAAACATAGAAACTCTGAAGGTTACACCGTTTCAGCATTTTAATTAGCTGTGTGGCTTTCTCCTTCGAGGAGAAGAGTTAGTGTGTCTTCTGGACTTTTCTATATATTTTAAAGAAGTCTTTGAATTAAAGATTCCTAAAAATAGGAATGGTGCCTCCAACCCTTTCAAAATTTCCACATTCTTGTCGGTGACCTCGCTGAGGGCTCGGACCTCCCCGGCGTCTCCACTCCACTGCCGAAAATCAAATATCAGAATTCAAATTGCGCCCTGGAAAATGCTGCACAAGCCGGGCGAGGCTGGAGGGTTCAAGTGCACCTGATGTGAGATCAATTGCATTCAAGTGTGGCAGTAACACTTGTGATGCTCTTTGCAGCTGTGCTGTGGTGGGGGGCGGCGGGGGCCATGTCTGACAAGAGGACAGAAGCAGTCGCGGGAAAAAAAGCGCCGATGAAAGACAAACCATTTGTGCCCACGACTGAATACTGAAAGCTATATTTTACGGCTGCTATTCTACCAAATTGCTTTTGTGCATTGGGGTGGCTTTTTAAATAATGCAATCTGTTAAAAGCTCTCTGTAAATGCTAGGCTTGGATAGCGTGGGAAGCTGGAATGGAATGGAGTGCATTTTTAGGAAAGAAGGTTATAATTTATGCGCCATTGAAATATGGCCACTCTGTGTTCTTCTGTGCCACTTGGATTCAACAGGGTTCAACACGTACACAATCTGTTTGAAGATGAGTTCAGGGACCCTTTGCTCGGCAGTCTTTAATAACAGTCATTCACACGGTTCTGGACTGTTTTGATAGCGGGGTGTAAGAGTATTATGATAGATGACCACCGGAGGCGCGCGACCTCTGCCTCGTTTTGCCTTTTTGAACAAATTATTGGCATTCACACCGTCACCGACGCAACGGCGGCGCCGCTGATGTTTGCATCTCCCTCGCCGCTCCCTCCGGGCGCTGTTGTAATTAAAAGGCGTAAGTGGCACTTTTTAGTGCGGTCACGCACCTGCCGCGGAGGCGTCCCTCGCCGACCCGTCCCCGCCGCTGCCGCTGCAGCTTCTCATTGGCAAAACACGCAGTTCACCCTCCGGACAATGGCTGACAAGATGATGGATCAGTTCTTCCATATTGGCTTGCTGATCCATAGTCACCCCTCCCTCCGCCCCCACCGACACTGTGGATATTGGCATTTGCCACTCAAGCGGCTGCGCCCCCGAGTCCCGTAACTGCTGATTAGTCAAATGAGTCCGGGCCTGTGGAATAATTAATGTTTAACATTGGGGTCCTCACTCTGTGGATGATGGAGCGGCACCAAGGTGAGGCGGGCGGTGGAGGGGCCCGGCACCTGGTGCAGAGGGAGGCTGCAGCCCAATCGATGTTAATGTTAGCCCGGGACAAGCTCAGCGGCTGCTGAGAGGTTACGGCAGCGATCGGTGTCTCATGTTGGACCTGGCCTTTAATTGTCTCTTAATTCATTTGTTCATTGCTTATTGAATCAAGGGGACATTTATAGCAGCAGGACAGGAGAGAGGCCACGTGAGTTATTCTGTGACTCCCAAATGTCACCGAGGCTTTTGCTGCTGGACCTTTGCTGTGAGGATTGAACTGACTGCACATACAGCTTTCGACACTAGTGTTGGTTGTTGACGTGCTGGATAGTTGTGACAGACACGTTTCCACCCGTTTGCAGCCGTTCAGAATTGCTTTTGACTGCCGCGTAAACAGACATTACCTATTACCACTACTTTTATATTAATAAAGCTATTTGTGATTGCACTTTAGTGGGACAGAAACGTAAGGTAACCCTTTAGTTCAGTGTTCAGGCCACGGTTCACAGCGTACTGAATGTTCTCTGTCACATTGATTTACCTGTACAGTTCGTACCACTGCGTTGTCAGTGCAGAGGAATAACGAGGGCGTTTAACAAATAAGAGGGTGAAACCCAGACAAATGTACTATAATTAGAGAATATGTGTTCCACAGTATGTTATTAGGTACCTGTAGATTTTAATGTGCGTAGGTGCCACTGCATTCAAAGATAGACTTTAACTGCAGGGAACCAAGCTGGGACTCCACGAAGGTGGAGTCGACATGATCGTCGGTCTCTGAGGTCTCATTTAAACTTACTGTACTAGAAAATAGTGGATTATCAGTGTTTCACTGCTCAGTGACGGCCTTCGTACTTTACCTTTACACTTTACTTCTAAATCCTATTAATAAAATCATTGTTACAGAGTTTTAGCCCTATTATTTGTCAGAAAGTTTGTAATTTTTTTGTAATGGCTGCATTGCTGAACTCCACGTTTTAAATGTAAAGTGACCATAGCCTTGTTTCAAAAATGTTTGTGTTCTATCAAATGGATGTTTCTCAACAACTACAACGTGGATATTCGGTATATGACGTCATTTGTTATTCCATTAATGATGAATATCAATTACTTCATTCCTGGACTTTCATGTGATGTCATGACCAGGATTCTCTATGAGTTGGTATGTCTGTATTTAACCCCTCACAGGGGTCTGTGGGATCTGACAGATTATTGGAGTTTCAGTCTATTATATTTAATGTATTGGAGCTGAGGTGAATATTAATTCTACCGATGGACCTCAACAATACATATAATTTACTCAATAATTAATAAAGTGGCTCCTCACAGCTCTTTAGTGTAGAATTGAGCTTTCTCTCTATTAACTGAAGCAGGTTATAGTTTTAACAGAATAGCTCCACCATGGCTCCGTCTGTGAGACACATTAACTCACATCTGACTGCTAACAAATGGGAGCAAAAAGCTGATGATGATCTAAACACGACACAAAAGAGGAAACTGTGCTTGTAATGTAAACACTGCAGCTAAAAGCCTCTCTGAATGGCTTGCAGGTATGTTTGAATTGGCTGTACTATTTCTCATTTTGAAGCAATGAAATATTTAATGGGCAGACAGAAGTCTGCGCGACATGCTTGACCTTCAAAGCAGAAAGTCTGCCCTGTTATTACAGTATTTATATGGCTGTTCCCACCCGTGAAAGCACAGATATAAAAATATTTAATTACTCAATTAACTGAGGTGGAATGTGACCCTGTAAGAAACAGGTGAGGGAATAGGGCACACGTGACTGGATTCAGCAATGAAGGAAGCCACAGCAGAACACTGATAAGCTATGCGGAGCAAAATGCGCTTGTTTTAATGTTATGGTGCTAACTTAAATTTGCTGGCGTTGAGTAATAGCTCAGTTACAGTGAATATCCTGAGCCAGAGCCGCATTGAGATGACGCCATTGAATGACATTGATGGAGGAGTAATGATGGGATCGGTGGATGGATACAGAAGATACTGTATTGTCTTAGTAGAAACAAAAAGCTGTGCACGGAGCGCATATTCCCTCATTAGCTTTAGCTCAGTCACTGCGTTTCACCCGTGATGTTATGGATTTATGGGAGGGGGGAGAAGACTCGTGTCCCAGATGGGGGCTCTAATGTGGCCAGATTCAGTTCATTATCGATTGTTCCTCTTTTAACTGCACCCAAAGTGTTCAAAGGGTTGATGAGAAAGGGATTACCGTCAGCGGCTCGGAATAAAACTTTCATCTGAGCCGTTTGCCATTCCTTAATGCTCGGAGCTATTTTAAAAGTAAAATTCCGAATTTACATCTGGAGTCACTCCACGAACCAGCCTGAAACTGGCCAGTTCAGTGGGCCGGAGCTCCACTGAGAGCTCCCAAAAAATACAAGATTCCTACATCTACTAGCAGTTGTAAACTACGGAGAGCTTCAAACAACAATACTCACAGTCTAAACCATAGATGTGCACTACTGCTGAATTAAAAAATGAAATTTGCATATTATGTGTATTTTGTCTAGTCCCTATTTTCACAGAACCCCTTTATTTCCAGTTAGTTAAATTAACATCATCCAAGTAGCGCATCTAAGTTCATTCATAGGTGAGATTTCTATTGTAATTCACAATAGTATTTGACAATGTGTATGTCACGCAGCACTGGTGAGTACAAAGGAAGAGAAGAAAAGTTAATTGTAATCTGAAATTCTGCTGGGGAAGTCATTAGAATCAGAGCTGACAAAAATCACCCGGTTCCCTGAGAAAACGAAAGGTTTTCTTCCGCAGACATTGATTAATTGTCTCTTGAGGAGTTTGAAGGTCCATTCATAAAACAGAGGCTCCATTCCTCAGACTTTATGGCTGAGATTAATCATGTGATATTTTAAAAGACTGCTGACTTTAAGTTGTCATGAAACTCATTTGATCTCCTCTCGTAGGTTTTCTGATAAGGACACTAGTGCTGACTGCAGACGGATTCAGCCACCAAATCAAATGGCTTTCTACTACTTTTACTCTTAGCTAGCGCCAGTAAAACACAAAGAGCACGAGTACAATGGAAGTGTTTTATTACACACCACAGTTTGTACAGTAGTGGTAGCAGTTTCCTCCACACCAAGCTGTACAACTTCAACATTTCACCCTAACTAGAAACTAAGTAAAAGTAGGACAAGACGTTTCCAGCTGTTCTGGTTCATTTCATGTGTCTGGGACCTACTGTACCCTAGCAGTCATCATTGGGCCTGTACCTGTTTGCTCCACTTATATGACTTCTAGCTCATTGTGTTACATTGTGTTATTGTAAGTTGTTGTTGTCAGTGTCTTGATATCTGGATTCATTAGTTCCTGCTCTGCAATGATTTTGATTGCTAGTATTTTCCAAATTGCTACTTTGTTTCTTCTCCTAACTTTTTTTCTTAGTAGTTTTAGTAATTTTGATTATTTTCAATTCATTATTACTGTTTTCTAGTTTTCCTACATTTTGAATTTTGTATTTCCAGCCTCGCTGTGATTTTTCATTCCGCGCCTCTCGAAAATCAACTTGACATCCCTCCTGATCATTCTTGGGTTTAACCTGTTAGCTACCGTGTTTGTCCTCCAGGGAGCAGTTATCAACTTAACTTTTTAAATTTTCTGTTTGACCTTACAGTAGCAGATGAGAACTTGGTTTGGGTTCTGTCCAATGAAAGCCTAAACAGACAATCACAGGGGGTTCATCCTCTGAAGGTTCTGATCGCTCCATAGGTGATTTCATGGCTGTCTCTGCATGACATGATATTTCTGGTCTTTATGTGGAAAATCTACCCTGGTTGATCTTTAAAGGGCAACACACACACACACACACACACACACAGGCAGCCCTTTTTCAGCTCAACGTGCCACAGTGTAAATAACATGCGCATTCATTCATGGAGTGCTTCTTTGTAGAGCTGCAAGGACTTTAAACACCCTCATTGACCTGTCTTAGTTAAAGCAGTGATTTCCAACACCTATTCTTCTTTGTATCACGTAACCTTTGTACGTTGGCGTCTGGAAGGACCTTTTTCATGTACGTAATGCGTGGAGAGGAGGTCCCACGGCAAAGAGATGATGAGCAATAGATACAGAACCGCAGTCACACACGCAAAACGTTCATGAAATCGACAAAGAGTCCAGCGCACAACTGCACCTTCACACGCGGGACAAGCGACTGCGGTCTTTTTGTGCAAAACATAATGAGCCAATACTCGTCGAACACATCCAACGGGAGCGTGTGCGTGTGTGTCACACAGTTGATTCGCTGGTAGAGTTGGAAGCAGTCTCACCCGAGCCAATTTGTTTAGAAGGACTAATGCCAGACAGCTGCGCAATTACACCTCAGCACAAAGCTAAGCCAATCTAGCACAGACAGTAATGGCTCGCATTGATATGCCTGTGTCTGTCTGAACAGTACCCACACACCGGATTGTCAACATAATGTCACACTCGCATCTCAGGTTGAGCGGTGAAGCAGCGCCTTTCTTTTTTTTTCTCCCCCCGCTGCTTGTTACTTGATAATGAAAGCAAGATGATGGCAGTGAAATGCACCCGTATTAATCTCTCAGCATTTTCTACCATGACAGCACAATTTTCAGTGGCTCCTCCAGCGATCATCCGCCTCGGTGTATGTGTCTCTCAGAGCAGACGGCGACTACGCTCGCTCGCGTCGCCCAGATCCAATTTGGATATAATGTTTAAGGTCTGTGACTGTGACAGAGAGAGAGAGCGAGAGAGAATGAGAGAGCGAGAGAGAGCGAGAGAGAGAGAGAGAGAGAATCTGTTGACATGAAACAAAGTTTTGGACACAGATTTCAGGTTTTCAACAAAGTCGTGTTGCAGATGTTCGGTTAGTGTTGCACTGATTGCATAAATATGAATTATTGGACAGTTTTACTAAATCTGATCTCATGCTCCTCCCAGCATTCATTTCCAGGCTTTCTTTACATAGACACACACACTTCATCACACTTCCATGTCCGGTGTCATGACACATCAATACTAAAATCTGGTGCTGCCAACAGGTTTGAAGCTCATCTCAGTCGTTTACTTCAGTTACATGATTTCTGACATCTGGAATTTGCTCTTGAGTTCCTTCCAAACACGTCATTGTCACTTGATTTCCTTAATGAATGTACAGCTCATTCGGTAACATAACTAAGAAAATATGAAACTATATAAACTGATATAAAAATGTAGCCTCCATGCACCTCATTTACTCAACTTGTAAACTTTAGTTACAATGTTTGCTTGAAAAGACCAATTCACAAAGACAAATATATACATATAAGCGTGTGTGTCTATGCACATGGACCTAGTTCTCGTGGCGCTGGAGGGACTGTTCCTAGCAGCTCTTTATGACCTCAGTCTGGCTTTGTTGGACGCTGTAGCCGTGAACGTCTCATTCCTCGCCAGCCTTTGTCGGTGACATTGAAAAGAGCAACGCGCTAAGGACGCACTTAGTGCAGCAGCTTTGTCGGCGCGAGTGACGTGACCGCTGCGTGTCTCCTTCAGAGACAACACCTGAGCAGCCACAGTGGGGTCGCAGCACAGTTATGCTGGGCTCCGTCCGTGATTACAGCGAGTCGCTCTGGACTAAGAGCTCTGCAGCAGCTGTGGAGAATGCATGGAATGAGACCTGAGAAAAGGCAGCAACAATAACAGCGCTGCGCTGGTTCTGACTCTGGATAAAGACTGGACTGTTATAAAGGTTGTCTGCCTCTCACCGTTATCTCCTCTTACTCTCCCTCAGTCTCTTATTCTCACTTTAGCTTCCTCTCCGTCACCCACACCCTATTTCCCCGGACCATTTTGTGACAGGAAACATTACCGCCATTACAGATCACTAGATACTGTTCGCTGGATGTCAAAAGAATCAGACTGATCACATGGCACGACAGAAGTGTTGCACTGTGGCAGAGGGGACAGTCAAATGGCAGAAAATAATAGGGTGCTTGCCAGGCCTGACAGATAACTTGGAGGAGCCCATACAATAGACGAGCAACATGGCTGAGCTCCATAATGGAACAAGCAGGAAATGGCTTTGCATTTCAGCCGTCCGCTCATTTCGCCTGACATTCCGCGCAGCATATGTCACAATGTGGGAAAATATCTATGCACGGGTGTGGTGAATCACAGCTGCAGGCAACTAGCGAGCATCTATTACAGCCCGACCTGCAAAATGTGCACATATAAGAAGGGAATGTTTATTTTCAGTCGCCGATACCAGACGATTCTCTGATTTATGCTCAATTAGATTTTAATTAGGAATCAATCTAATTTGAATAAAAACATCAATCCTCATTCAAAATATGCAATTAATCTGCAATTACAAAATCCATTAAAACGAATTAGACTTTCACACCAAAATCCACATCGAGATAAAACAGCGCGCTCCTCAGTGTATGTCTTCAGCACAAAGCAGCATTGGGGGATTTTTGCCCTGTGAAGAACACGGCGTGATAGAATTTCATCACAGCCTCATTAATTGGTTGGTGGATTGACAGAACATTATGCAGCAGGAATCTCAGTTATTAATCTTTCAGGTTCAGCCGCGTTGGGCAGTTAGTCAACCATGTTGATCCAAACCAAATAAATTCAACCACCAATAAATAGATTTGCTTTCAATTACGCCCAGAGATTCACGCTCCCCTGATGATGAACTCATCTGGATCTGTAGGCTGACATTTTGGAATGAAAATTGTTTATTTACTTCATGATCAAATATCTACAAAGTCAACATTTGGTAGTTCTTCCTGTTGTTTTCTTGGATAAATATGAATCAAAGGCCAAGGTGCATTGATATGGAGGAATTGTATAAACAGTTTCCAAACCAAGGAGAAAGAGCTGGTAGAGCTTCATGGTCATTTGCTCTGAACGCCGTCGTGGAGCAGCAGGTTGTGAAATGCTTCATCTGGTGTCACAGTCAGTTCAGTGGCGAGATCGATCCCGCCGTTCGGCACCGCCGTCCTGCACTAAGACCCCCCGGCTGCTCCGGTCCGCGTGGGCACCGGCATAAAATACACTTTTAGCGTAATTTAACCTTGAGCTGTTGCCGCTCTGGCACATATCACCGTCGCGCCCCCCGTGGCTCCTGATAATTCAAAATGTCCACCGACGTTTTGGACAAATCAGCAGTTTTGCGGGATTGATTGAATTTTATCTTGATTTCATAAAACATTTAGACAAACCAGTTAAAGGGGTGGCAGACTGCAGCCACCAGCATTTAATCCATCATTCTGTCAAGAGGATAAAATCCCACTGACACTAATGTAGTCGATATGTTGGTGTTTGCAGGCCCATACGTTAAAGTGAAGTTAATTAGAATAACCCGAGCTAAGAGTCATGGATGGTGTAGAAATGGCTGCAGCTTTGACAACACCTCTGGATTATTTCAGAGCCGGGGGTGCGTTTTCAACCGCGTTGCTTTATCACCTCCCCTTTGACGCCGCTCGTCTACTTTCCAATGCATTCCGCCTCACAGTGCAGCAAATGCATGGCAGGCCAATGGCGTGGTGCTGCAGTGCGGGCCAAATATCATAATAAGATGGATGGCTGCTGCACACTTCCGTGGAGGAGCGGCCTCCGTGGTCCTGTCCGGCCGCTGCAGGTGAAATACGGCACGGCCATTAGCATGCAGCGCTCCTCCCCGCAGTTAACGGCGCTCCCGCTGAATTCCTCCTCCTTTTGTTTTAAGGCAGGCTTCTTAATTACTAGCTGTCCCATCCAGGTTGTAAATGGGCCTTTATTGCCATTCTGTAATCAGAATAAATCCTCACGCCTATTCATTGGCCTGATGCCCCTCTTTGATTTACAAATGACCCATGTATTATTAATCCGATGTTTTCCCCCTTTTTACCTCATTACACAGCGTATCTGCGAGCAAAGGGCACCGCGCAGCGTCGTTATCGCACGCGGCGCTGCTCCGGAGCCAGGTTTGTTTTTCGATGCGACGGGGGAAAAGAACACGGTGATATCAACGTTTCCCGCCAGACTTAATATGGAGCATATTGCTTTTATCTGCGACGCTCCTTTGTGCGTTTTCGCCGTCGCTTTAACCTTTGTCTTTGTGGAGGAGACAAAAGTACACGGTGACACGGTGAAGCTGTATAAAATGCTTTTAGGCAGGAAATTAAAGTTTCTAGCCGTCCAGGCAGCGGGGAGTTTCAGAGACCACAAACAAAACAAAGACAAATTCAGGTGCTTTGATGGATGACGCTGGACCTGAAGGCTCCATGTAAAATAATCTTCACAGCCTTTCAAGAGTGCTTCTATGTTTTTGACAAATACTGTATTTATCCCAAGTCACTGTCTAAGACGCGAGAACTAAAACTATACACGTATTACTGTGTTTACTCATTTTTAACATTACATAGATCAGATTGAGCCCAAAGTCTGTCAAGGACAAAGACGGCACCTCTTATAGACACATGACGCTGCTTTCAGTTCCTCGACCCGCGTCTTTATTGACCCCTTCGTTTCGCCTTCCAGCCTGGAACCAGACGCTCGGAATGACGGGCGCGTGATCAATGGCAGCGCGGAGCAGCCAAACGAATGAAAGTCGCGGCCGTATTGACGAAGCCCGTGGCGAAGAGCGGCCGTCTGCAGGAGGACGATCCCCGACGTGAAGCGATGCAGAGCAGCAGCCGCTGACTGTAGGGACGTTAGTAGAAACAGTGCACGTGAAAACGAAGCACGAGGATGTGCTGGAAGACGCCTTCTACTGAAGCTGAGCTGAATTAGACGGGTGCCTCTCGACGGCCCCGCGTCCCGGATGTGAACGTAGCTCGCTGCAGAGGAGCCACAGGAGGAAAGGGAACGTAGAGCAGTCGCTCACCGTCCTCCTGCTGCTCCGTCGTGTGCCGTCGCACCAGAAACGGACGACCAATCGATGCGCTTCCTCAAGTCTACTGAGCTCACGCTTTCATCTCCTTCAATTACCACAGTGAACTGGCTTTGAAGGCTGCAGTCAGCTGGAGCAGTTAATTCCCAATCAGCATTATGACTGTGCATGGGCCACGTTAGGTCCTTTGTTATCAGGAACGATGTTGCATTTGAAGGTGGGACAAATTTAATGGCACCTGCAGCAGAATGGGCTCTTTCAGACCGGTGCGCGTTTAAGGAAGGGAATTGTTTAACGCTGCACCCCACGTCTTGTGTTGTTCAAACAATGAATAACAAAGAGGGCTCAAGGCATTTTCCGTACGAAGAGCAAAGGCGCTTTACATATCCACAATCTGTCAGAGAAATAAATAAATTACCACGGCGCTTCTTCAAAAACAAACAGCTGTCAAAAAGTCACTCAAAGGGCGCCACACACACACACACACACACACACACACACACACACACACACACACACACACACACACACACACACTCTTCCCCCGCTGCAAATCTAATCCCAGCGAAGGAGGTGCTTTTATTGTATTCCAGCTTCTTTATTGCACCATTGCTCTGTATGTTTTCATCTGAGAACCGAATCAAGCAAATAACATCACAGGAGGTCTCTCTGTGTGTTAATGTGACTTCTGCTGTGCGCTATCTGACTACAGAGTAATCCTCCTCTAGCCCTAGGATGTTCCTGTGATCTCAGTTTGGAGAGACCAAAAGGAGCCTTGGCAGGAAAAATGCCATTATTATCATGTATTACCTGGCACATAACACAAATTAAGAAGGAGGGAGCAGTTTGTAAACAAATAAAACAGTGGAACATGAAAGCACAGAGATGTTTCCACTGAATAGCGAAGTAGGTTGATTTGCATATGTGCTGCCTCTGAATCCGCCGGCTTCACGGCGGAGGCAGAAAGCGCTCGCTGCTGCAGACTGAATCCTCAGTTTGTGCGTGATTCGATGATAAACCGAGGCGGCCGCGTCTGAGCTTCCGAGCGGCGAGCAAACACGGCCGCGGCCGCGAACGGCTGCTGAGCGAGGACGTCTCTCTCTGTTTACTTTCAGCTGTGTGTGTGTGTGTCACATGTTTTTAGCGCTCGCACACAGAGGTGTGATTTCTGTGAGGTCCAGACTGGTAAAGTGGTGGCGTGCCATCCCTGCACGGGCCTGAGTTTCACAGTGGGATTGTGGGTATTGCACATAATTCCAACCATTCCCGCAAATCTAGCTCTTCTAATGTTAGTGATTCACGACACAAAAGTGGAGCTGAGGCGTAAAAAACTCAGAAACCAGAGTGGACTCTACTACAAAAACACATCAGAAGCAAACTGTGCTGCTTATGAGTGGATGAGTCCAGACACGAGGAGCAGGAAGCGTCTCATTACGCACGGCCAGTCTCCCACCTCCTAGACTGCAGCTGTCACTGTAGGTGTCAATATTACTATTATTACTAACTATTCATCTACTTCATAATTTAGACGGTCGGCGGCAGAGACTCACACATTTAATGCACTGTGCAACGTGCTGGACCCCGGTTAAGAAACCGCCGACTCAGCAGCGGAGACAAGGTGCAAACAGTGACATTTACATCACTGCACAATCAACAGTAGTTGGACCAATGGTTTTGATGTTGATCCAGTTGTTCTTGTTCTTCCGTGGGTGTGATGTGCAGCTCTCTGATTGGCCAGAAGGGCGGGTCTCGCTCAGAGTCCGTTAGAAGACGCACCCGTTCCTGTTCAGACTTACGCATTTTGTTAAAAGCGCGCGTCTGAAAGGTCGCGGCGACAGCGCCCGCGCCTCCTCCCGCGCCGACGTGCTCTGTAAATACTTCCATCCAGGCTGACGCCGCCATCTTCACCTGACACAAAGACGCTGCACACCTACACTGGATCGAGTCATGGGCCCGTGTAGATCTGGGTGCGCAGGGGAGGCGGCGTCCGTACATGGCTTAAGCAACCATGCAGCGACTGCAGAGCATGAGCATGTGCATCATGGATTTCCTGCTTTATTTGTATTTCCTGAGTTTGGGGGCTCGGGTGTGGGGGGAAACTGGCACGGCGGCGTCAGACATGGGTGGTTGGCTGGCAGCGGCATGGGCCAGAACCCCGTGGGGCCATCGCTCCTGCAGAGCAGCAGCTTAAATGACAGTGAGGCATCAGTCATCCTCGTGTGTGAATCCTCACGTTGCTGCGTTTACTCAAATATGTTTCACAAATGCAGGGTTTTAGTCGCCTCATTCAAAAGTAGAGAAACTTTTGATGCTAGAATTGAACCGAGCATATTGCAGACATCACACCCACACAATTAATCACACGCATGCCATTAAACACAAGATGTAACAATTTAAATATTTATAAATTACGTAGGTGTGCAGTATATAACTTTTAGTTGTTAATACTTCGTATGTTAAAAACATAAATGAAAATCATGTTTTTTAAACTAACTGTTCAGTTATTTAAGTTACCACTTGCTGTAATGTGACTTTACCAAACCGCATGTCATCTGTAAACTTATGAGGCCTTTGTAGTAATGCACTGTAAACTTCACTCACATGTGGTCATTTACCGTCTCAGTCTAAGTATTGAGTGTTTGCGCATCGTGGCAGAGGAGCCCAGAGGACGTGTGTTACAGGTGGACTTGGGCAAAGCTTTTATTTCTGGCGTCGCCGAACGGAAGGGAGAGGGAAATCTAATCGATGGAACTGTGAAGAAGAGAAAGTGCAGGGAAGGAAAATTCAAATAAAGCGAAAAAAGTTGCGGCGCATCAATCGCGTGGACCGGCTGTCGGAGGTGACATTTCATTAGTACACTTTGTCAATAGAGAAATCGTGTGCAGCGGAGGCGCTTGGGTGCGAGTAACAAGGACGGACAGAGGCGCACGGAGGCGCGTCCTTCTTCATCAGGCCCTTCCTGGTTCCAGCCCGTGAAACGCCGGGCGCCGTGGGCGAGGAGGTGGGTGTCCCTCTCCCGTTTCAAGTCCCCATCAATCACCCCGCCCCGTGCTTCCTACAGACCCCCCCCCTCCCCCCGCCGCCGGGCGCCAGCGCACGTCCCAGTCCGAGAAAGTTGTCGTCCGTCCTCTCCTCCACCGGCCGACTGGCAGCTACGTTTGAAGCAGAATCACCGGCATAACGACTGCTGCCATTTCCCATAAGGTCCTCATCCATCAATTAAGAGGCTTCAAGGAGTGGGAATAATGGAACCTTGGATGACTCCACGTGCATGCAGGTCCACAGTCACAGCAGCCGCCGCGAGGGTCCAAGGACTCCCATACCCCTGATAGAGGAATCAGAGCTGGTTCCTGGGATCGGGATGTTTACCGGCCGCTGCAGGCTTGGACTGGGCTTTTATTTTGTTAAATACAACCGATATTCTGAATGGCTCCATCTTTACTACATTTTAAGCATCCAGATATGTAAATAGCGGCGCCTGTTTGCCAGTTTGCTCTTCCAAGTGCTCCAACCCTGCACTTAGCTCGCGTTCCCCCGGCTCTCCGGCGCCGCCTTTGCTGCTGCTAGTTCCGCCGGGCCTCCCGTCGCCTGCTCCTACGTCGCCCGCTCCCGCGCTCGCTCGCTCACGAGGCGCACATCACAGGCGGCGCGCGGGGAGAAGTCGTCTGCGTTCAGCCCGTTTCAAGTGCCGAGCGCAACACCTTGAGGCGTTCGCCGCGCGAGACAGCGACGCCACATCCAGACAATTCCGCTTTTCATGTTAGTCCAAGATGTTTTTCTCTCCTTATTTGCCCATCGTGCTCTGCGGGGTTCGCCCCCTGCTGGGACGCGCTAACGGGAAGTCAAAGTGAAACAAAAAAGCTGTGTCAAAAGCTTTAGCTGTAACAGTTTAGGGTCTGTGGCTGCGAGAGGGGGGCTGAGTCTGAAGATAATTAGACCTTTTGGGGTAAACAAACACAGCACTGCACTGTTTGGGAGCAGTTGGTGCTGTCTGCTATGTTAATTTGCATCACTTGACTGTAGATAAATAATAATTAAGTGGTGATAATCAGGATGCGTGCGGGAGATCCGTGTTATCCCAGAAGGAGCCTCACCTCCGAGTCCATCAGCTCTACAGCCAAGTTTGTGGGGGGTTTTCTTGTTTTTTTTGGAATCTGACTTGAGGAACCAAACGTGAGGCAGCGATAGGTATTATTTCAAGTTGTCAACTCTTCCTCATTAATACAGCAACACAGCGTTGTGTCGTGCTCAGACTAATAATTTGACAGTTGATGGGTTTGTTTCCGTTATTAAGATAAATTATTATTGAAGTTGCTCGATTGTTACAACGTCAACAAATTACTTAAAGTGACATTCAAAGAAGACTTTTCTGTCACTGCGCGAGCACATTTATAGTAAAAAATGTAAATTTCCTGCAGCTGGAAAAGAAGCAGCTCCTTAAGGTTGATGCTCTTTTTCTTAAAGCAGTCGCTTTTTTTCTAACGTCATTTATGAAACGTGTCACTTCATTGTGCTTTTGCAATGCTAATAAGAGTCTGAAATATCACTAGCGGAGGATCGTCCGCAAAAGAAGCGTTTCATCGCCCTTCATTTCCTTGCGTCGTGACTGAAAAGCCTTAATGATAATGGCAATCGTCTGAAATCCTGGGATGTGTTCTGATGTTGCCCACGGGGGGAAATCAGGAAATGTGAGATTTAGCTGCCAGCTTCGTTTAAGGGTCTGATGTGGTCAGAAGTATCGCCTCACTCGTGATTAATGCTTTGCTTTGAATTGCTTCATTCGGTTGCGGTGCAGGCGGTTCCCGTCGGTTTTCCACGTCGTGACCCAGAACCACGCTTCCGGGCGCCGTCTGCAGCGCTGGCAGCGGGTCGCCGGTCCGGCTCAGCTCACCTGCTCCGGCTGCTGAAGCTGGACCGTCACGTGGGCACAGCAGCCAGTGTCCATTAGGCTCAACTGTTTCAGGATCAGCTGTATCTGTCTCTTCGCTTGGATCACTCGGACACGCAACGGTCAACGTTGTGGCGATTTAACAAATTCCGGGCGACGTTTTGCGATTACAGCCATTCAGCGGCGTGTTTATTTATATCACAACCTGTCACAGGGAATCCATTTTGATTTATTTCCCCTTTAAAACTCACTCCATTTATGCCCCCGGTCCTCTGCGGGGAACTTGAATCGTCTGAATGCTGTGTCTCTAAAACGAATGTGCAACAGGATAATAGAGAAACTGTGAAAAAAGGTTTCCAGAGTTTGCACATTGTATTAAGCCACCATTTAAAGTCCTGTCAATACCCGCAGCACAGTATTGATCTCCCGAGTCCTCTTGAAGGCCTGGAGCTTTACAGCATATTGATAGATTATGTAGATTCACTTTGCGGCGTTTGGATGAGCTGTCTGTGCCGTGATATAAGACCATGACAAAAATCTCATCTATTTATGTGACTCCAGTTGTTATGAATTTTAAAATAGGCTTCTGGGCAGCCACAGGCAAGCTGCGAATGCACCGCAATTTGGGAGAATCGACGGCTAAAGAACTCGCCGCATACGGTCCACCCGAGCCCATATGGGCTTGAATTTACAGTCGCAAAGTAAAATATTCCTTTTGACACAAAAAGCATGTGAAGTTACTGAGAAGAGTTCCTCCGTTTCCTTTAAGTGATGCAGGTGTTGATGCTTCTTTGAGGGAGAAAATAGGATTAGAGAGTAAAGTAAATTGCACTGTCACTTTTGTGATTGGTACTGAGGCTGTATTTCCCTGTGACATTACTACTACACCGGCTGACTTAAAGGCAGATGACAAGGTGTTGCTATGGCGACCTCCGTGAGGGACCGGCGCCAGCCTATCCGCACACACTTTATGCAAACACAAAGACGAGCGAAGCTATAGCAGCGATGTGCGCAGCACATCAAAGGGAGCCAGGTTCAACGGTGACTCAGGTGATGCAGCGTCCGCAGAGACGAGGCTGAAGTAAACCACGGTAGAAGTCACCGGAGGAGAAACGAGATGCGCCAAGACGTGGGAAGCCTTTAAAAGAGCATCTTGTGATTTATGTTCTCACATATACCAACGCACATGACTTTCCCACTGCTCTATGCAGCTCAGCCGTTAGATGTGAAGGCACCGTTAGCCCAGCACGTTAGCCTAGCACGTTAGCCTAGCACGTTAGTCCAGCACATTAGCCTAGCACGTTAGCCCGGCACATTAGTCCAGCACGTTAGCCCGGCACATTAGTCCAGCACGTTAGCCCGGCACGTTAGTCCAACACATAGCTGCGCCTAAGCCCCCCAGGCCCCGTGCTTTGACCCGCTGTGAGAACCCAGGTCTGGCGCTGTTATCGAGTAGCTTCTATTGTTACGCTGTTAGTAACCTGTAAACCCTAGCATGCGATTACGCCTCGATTTTAAAGAAGCGTGTTCACAGCTCCAGGCGGCGTTTGTGACTTGTCGCCATGACCCACATAAAAACACAGTTTCTGCCTTCATTTCTCTGTGTTGGTAAAATGACCTAAAAATTGAATAATTCTGGGAACTATGCAAATAGGCAAAGCAAATGACCATTATGATTATGCATCATTGAAATTCAGATGAAAAAGATGAAGCTCCTATTTTGTAACATCCATCAATATGGTAATTTTAACATTTACTCCCCCTGTTCGCCATTTCTTGGTTCTGTACTTTTTAGTCTGAGACTTGAAAGCGCACAATACACAGACAGAGACCGTTCGCACAAACACACATCGCAGCAGGTTCCGCTCGCGCCACTTTTTGTCTTCCTTACCTACTTACTCCGATATTAGCTTTCCAAAATATTAATCGCCGAATTAGTCTCAGAATTAGAATCTAATTTGCTCCAGGTGCTTAAATGATCCCTGATGATCAACTGAGCCATTTAAAAGGCAGATAGGTCCTCATAATAATGACTGCATTTTAATTTAACAGATATTCTGTCAGTTTTCAGGACAAGGGAATTTATGAAGGTTCTTATTTTGTAGCATTGAAATGTAACAGTGTCCCCCAATACAGTAAGCTACCATTTTTTTGCTGTTTATCAGAATGAAAGCAATGATAAAGTGAATTGCTGGGAAGACTGTTGCAGTGCTGCGAGCTTTAGCAACACATGGTGTTCCTCCTCAGTCTGTCTAAAAATACAGCTGAATTGCAGCCAAGGAAGGTCAGCATGGATTATGGAGCGCCGCGCTCCCCGTGGAAAGGAGCTGTTTGTTGTCCGTCCCAATGTCAGATCGAGAATCAGGAGGGAAAGTGCCTCCCTCAGCAGGTCCGGACTTCCTGTCGATGATAATCCGATGGAATGGCTGATCGGAGGCCGGATGGACCGAGGCCAGCGTGGATGAGAGGCCGAACCGGTCAGGATGAAGCTTGTACACTGTCCAAGCTGATAAAGTGGGCAGGGGAATCGATTGTTTACACAAATTGCAGGCTAGATCTGGCTTTTTTTTTAATTCACAATAACACAAGGCAGTGACAGACCATTAATTAGATCCTGCATGTATGTAGAGCTTTAATTGGGCCCTTGAATGTAAGGATTTCCTGCTTAAAGGGGCAAAGTGCCCTTTCAGTCAGGTTAGTGAAGTAACGCTTCCTCTGAGCTGCTTCAAAGTCATTTATTCATCCCATCGAGTTGATTCTGGGCCAGGCGGAGTTGTAGCGGACCACCACGCAGAGATTTGGGGGAAAATGTTCACCGCAGGACGTGAAGTAACAGCAGCAGGAGCTTGGCAGAGCCGCGTTGGCCTCTGAGGGCCGCGCCCAGGGCCGTGGCATCCAGATGGTGAAGGCGCGAGGCGAGGCCCAATTACCGGCGCCGCGGCGTCGGTCCGCCTTTAAACCTCGGCCAAGCGGCGGCCGCGCGTTTTGTCCAATGAGCACGAACAACTCAGGATGCGGCCTCACACGGACGCGGATCCGTCCAGCACCTCGCTGCTGCCGCTCCCTTTAATTCTTTCCTAATAAGCAAACACTTTATCATCATTAGATGAGCAGCTCTGGCACCGCTTCAATGTAAAGCTACTGGGGCCGAGAGCGTTTTTAGAATGTGTCTGCAGACACAAACAAAATGTGGTTTGATTGAAATATTTCCTTGACAACACCTGGATACAGTCGGCCTGTTGCTTCGTCATCCGTCTCCGTCCTTCATTGTCTGAATCCATCATTGTTAGCGCTGGTGATTGACATCATGTGTTTAGCTAAGTGCCGCCACCTCTGTCAGTTCGTTCCATCATTTGCTTCTTTCATCGGCGGCAGAACTGCTGGCAAACGCTGACAAAACCCTTCAGGATTAAGGGGGTTTGTTACCGTTGTTGCTCCAACGTCTGCCTTGATCTTCTCCTCCTGTCGGTGCTGTTTGCGCTTGAGGTCGTGGAACAAATTCGATTCACATTTCCACCCGTCGCCGGCGCGAGACTCCAACGCGACTTGGAAAATCGGAGGCGTTTGCTGCAGAGCTGATTAGTTGCCTGATAATTTCCAAATTATGCTGGGAACTTACATCATGCGTGTCAGTATCACACAACCTTTTTGTCAATATAGTGTCAGAGAGCAGATGATGTTGATTGGAACTCAGTGGGGTTTTAGAACATTCCTGACTTTTCTACTGAGACACATAACAAACAAATGGTATTTGTTCCTTAGACGCATCTGTCTTCCAATAGCAGCAGTTCCTTCTTCTTGGGCCAGTAGCAGTTCTAAAACCAGATCTCCTGGACCCAAAGCTACAGTAGGTTCTTGCACCTGTTGTGCAGAGAGCTCTCAGCCCTCGGCGGGTGAAGTGTGCTTTCAGTGCGCCTCCTTCAGAAAACGCGCTTCGTCATAATAACGGTCGAGCAGAAAAATTCCCTGTGTCGATGCTCGTGTAATTGTGCTGTATGTGAGGAGTACAAGTGAGTCACTGAATAAATTATGTGCTGAACATCCATCGCCGCAGCTGATGGAACGCACACAGACGCTCATCAGCCTCATTGTGAGGATGAGCGCTCGTCCTCGTGACACTGCAGCGGGTCAAAGGTGAAGCCGCCCATTCCTCGACGCCGTGTGATGTGTGTGTGGCCTCTCAGGAAGCTCCAACCTTCCTAGTGGGACAATTAGCGCGTGTGGTTGCGTCCTTGGCTCATGTTAATGTGCAATTGATTAATTCATTAAGCAGAAATCCATAAGTAACCACGTTTTAAAGGACACACAACAATCTGACTTTAGGGTTGGGTGTTTTTCACTTTCACACCACCTCCCAGATCCACATTTGGCAGCAGACGTGGCCGCTTCTGCAGCATCCAGGTTGAGTCCCTTCAGTCTGCCCGTCATCCAGCTTCGGCCATGATTCATGTTACTGTACGCGTGTGTTCCACCAGATGTCCAGGGAGACGTGGGCCGGTCCAGATGTGTTCGTTCTCTCAAACCCCCGTCCTCCGGGGCTTTGCTCTGCTACACGTTCTCTCGGTGTAATTTGTAAATTCACTTACTATTTTAATACACAACGCTTTGAAGTTTCAAGTGAATTGGAGGTTAATTTAATCTCTGAATATGAAAAGTCTTCATGAAATAATAAATGGATCGCAGTTGAGGCAACAGATGAATTAATCATAATGCCCTCTTTCTAACTTCAGGTTATAATAGTTGTTCCAATTAAGCACTGGTAAAATAAACCACTGTAAAATGTGAATGGCAATCAGTCAACTTCACTGCCTTCAGTTTGAGAGTTTACATTGTTTCCAGTTTACCTTCATATCGGTACTGGTGCAGTACTGGTTCAGCTCAGCTCACTGGCCTCAGGTTTACTATCAAAGCCAATGTTATGACAGCTGGCCCAACATCACTCTTTACCTGTTAATTGAAATGACTGTGGCCCATAACGACCGATCCTTCATGTCTCTTATAATTACGTGTTCATGTTTTCTTTTGTTACAGATTAACTTAGAGAAAAGTGAGAAGGACAAATGTTGAACCGTTAATTATAATGTGCTGTAATTGCAGATTTGTACCAGACGGCACTTGAAGAAAAAGTGAACAACCTGAGTCTGCGTTTAGGAAATGACTGCTGGCATTCATTCAGTGCTGATGACGTTCTGTTGACCGTGGATAGAACTGAAAGTAGGAAGTTGGAAATGATGTGATGCTGGAGCTTCTCTCCAAATTCAAATTTTACACTGTTACTGTTTTTGGGTCCTTTTTGGTGATAGGGGTCTTTGTTATCATAATACGTGGCCTCCTCTGAGTTAGACATCAAAAATATCTATGAGATAACGTTGCAGACAAATACTAGCTTTAATTGTTGTTAACAAATTAGCATTAGCTGTTTAGCTAATGTATAAACTAGGAATCTTAATTTAATGACTCCTGACACAAATAAAAGTTGACACTGATTTGAAGTTTAAATCAAAGCAAGTGGCCTCTGAGTTCAGAACCTAGTACCTTAGGTACGTCTGAGGAGGACACATAGACCTTTAATGATTCTTACTTTATTCATCCTGTAGCTAAATGAAAACTAATCATCGGGTGTGGCCACATTCAGAGTAAATCTTACATCATCCAGAGTGGGAATCAATTTCCCTGAATCACTAAAGAATAGTTGCCCTCCATTTGAGAACCCCTGAGAGTCCAAGTGTGAGAGCCTCAGCTACTGTATGTGATGCCTCTGCCTTACATCCTCTACTGTCTACACACACACTTGAACCCCTGTGGGAGTTGTCGCACAACCAACGCCGCCACAGGCCCTCCTGTCCTTTACCCACCGCCGTGGACGCACGTAAGTGACAGGGTGATGAGAGAGAGGCATGACTGCCCTTTCCTCTACATTTTTGTGACCTTTTTAAAATTTGGAAAAAGCGCTCCGGGCTTTGAGTCGGTCCAGCGAAGCTGAGAACCCAGCTCGTCTCTAGGAAAATTATACAGCACTTAAAAGAAGAAGGCCTTGGTGGTGCATTCGCTAGCGAGATGATGGGTGGGATAAAAGAGTTGTGTGAACCAACCGATCAGTGGAAAGTGAACTAAAATCTATGGGAAGCTGGTGGATCTGGTTTGGAGCTCGCTCGTGATGGCTCCAATTCCCACAGGATGCTAGTACATCGTATATTGAAGCCTGCCGAGTCCTGCACAGGTCATCAGTTTTACAATGTATGTGCATAGGTTAAAAAATGCCAATATAATGATTTCTTAGGAAAACTAATCATTATCGCGAGGTGACGCGTTGTCGTCCTGACCTCATGCGCTCAGGCTCATATTTAATGTGATTTGTACACCACTAGCTGATGTCACCGGTGTCTTCCATTTCACTGACGGAAGCCACGCTTCCCCTGGTGGCTCACTTAAACACTCTTGCCCTTTAAGCCCCGGTTACCTAATGGCTGCCTCCGCATTGATCAGCCCCCATGCTGTCTGTCACTTCCCGTGTGCCAACCCCAAGCACTTGATGAGCTCCGACAGATAGCAACTCTCGCGTGGTGGTCGTCACGAGGTACCGGCAGCCGTGACCTTTACAAGTTTGGACCACAATTTACTAAAGATTAGCTGAGTCCAACATGTAAACTATCCGGAGAAAGGGCAGTAGAATCAATTTCGCTTTAGTTTAGATATTACTGTATCTTCTGGGGGGGAGAAGCAGCGGCACAGAACAGAAAACAATTACAAAGATTTAAGAGCAAAACAAAGTGGAAATGAGCAAAAACGCAGCAGAGAGACGTGACCTTTTTAGTTTGAAAAATAAAGTGCTGGGCCCTTTAAGAACAGCTCGCTTACGAGTTATCATTAGCTTTAATTTGTCAAACCTTCGAGTTGGTACATTTGCAGCTGATGAGGTTTCATTTCGATATTTCTCTGTGCAGGAGTTAAAACCTTTCGCTGGTCTGGGATCCAACATGTCTACAGATGCTCACCTCCTGCCTCATGTCAACCCCGTGATGATACGCACCCTAGTAGAAGGTTGACCTGTGACACAGCATGTCCTCCAAAGTCCCATCACCGACGTCCATTATCACAGCGCTCTCCTCTCATGAGACCTTGGTATTCGCGTTGATCTGGGCATCAAGCATTGATAAACTCTCCTCCATGACGCACCACTTTTTAAACCAATTAGGCCTCCAAAGCCTTCACCACTGACAAGTTGCCAATGTAATTTCCATAACAGGGCTATTGGCAGCCCTCAGGGCCGGTCCTACAGCGTTCGGGAAGGCGCTGCCATGCGTCTTAGCAGCGGTCTCAATTTACGGGTCTGGAAAGGCACAACGTCAACAAGCCAAGCGGAAAAGACACGAGTCAGCACAGTTTTGAGCTTTACTGCAAATGTGGAATAATGACGTCAGTGTAACTCACGACTGAACTGGTCCGATGCGCGTAACTCTGGAGGTGGTGTCTCTCAAGGACAATTACCAGTTTCCTAACAGTGTGACCCCACATTACAGCAACGCCGTGAATCAACTTTATTGGATTACCTCCCAACCTTGACCCCCTGTCTGAGGAGGAGGAGACCATCTCAGTGTGGGAACTCATCTCCCACTGAACTCCAGTAATGTATTAGATGTTTTGGAGCCTCTAGCAGTTGTTTATTGGGGACTTCTATTGAGGCCGTGCTGAGATAAGGAAAGAGAAAAGAGTTATTGCAGGCTGAACACACGGTAAATCATTAAAGAAGGTGGTCATGTGCAGCATTTTAAAATTAAGCACTCCCACTCATTAACAATCTGTTATATTTAGATACTAATTTATTGCCAAGGCTGAAGTACTGTACGTTGCATACGTGGTCCATTCGCAGTTTGTTTTCACAATAAAGTTCAAGTAAGTGACGGCGTCAGCGAACATCAAGCGCGCGCGGATCTTCCGCCGTTGTCTTTGTTGCCGCGAATTGTTATGAAATGTCACAATTCAAACAGGCCGTTCCTCTCCATGGTTACCGCTGCCCTTTAAAAGCCCCGCGATACGTCGCGTCCTCAGACTCAGACCAGCACATGAATGGATGTCAAGAGATGTTATCAGCAACATTTCAGCCTTTTTGAAGTATAAAAAGGCTGCCCAAACATGTCTGAACATGTGGCTGAATTACTTAAGGCTGCCAGGAACCCACTGATGTCCTTGATGGGATGTGATGCCCATGTAATCAATCTTGAATGGATGCCTCATGCTCCGAACGCTGCTCGCATTATAATATCTATAGATATAAAAGCTAGAGTGATGCAGGCCAGACGGGGGGAGAGGAATGAGCCACGTCTGGATTTATACACGCTCTGGCCTTTTTAAACACGCGATAAAAGTCTCTACCTCTTATCAGCTGCTGTAATAACGCACTGTGATAACTGTTGGCTCCAATTAGAGATTTAATTGCTATTAGTTTCACTGTCCAACGCAATCCTTGTCGTGCGAGCGTCCATCATAATACATCAAAAGCAGCCATATGATCGGTGAAGGAGAACCTTACTTTAACACTGGCCAGGGCATGTTTCTCTGCATCTAACACGAAAACCAAAAAAAAGAAAAGACCTCAATCGAAAATCATTTCAAACCAGCAGGAGAGCGGTGTAACAGACTTCCAGGGCAGCAGCGGCAGCGAGAGCTGCTGCATCCACCGTCTCGGGCTCTTCAATTGAGTCTCTCTAGTCACGTAAGGTGCGTGGGCGAGTGAAGGCTCTGGTTTCTGTCTTTGCCGGCCTGTCGGTTTCATCAGCGGGCACACCGCTCTGTTACTCGACATCCTCCTCCAGAGAAGACACCTGCTGTTTTCATCTTGAAATCTCATGTCGGCCTGTGATCAATCACTCCCTGTCAGGAGAAAGCGGAGCTGATCCATAGCTGTAGTGTCTGGCCGTTGTGAGTCGGCTGCACCGAGGGCCCACGGTGCTCGTTCGCCGCTCGCATGTGGCTCTCCTCCGTCGATACCAGCAAAAAATACCAGAAATTGCTACGCCGAAGGAGCAAAATCGTTCCATGTAGCTACGTTGAACCCATCGGCATCAATTCGCACGTAACTCTGGTGTAAGAATTGAATAATATTTGATTCCCGGCCGCCGCTGATGTGCCACAAGAGGTAAAGAAGGAGTAATGCGAGGACGGCCCTGAGTGTGGGTGACTTTCCCAGCTAATAGTGCTGTCAGTGGCTAATCACACTGTCGGCCACCATTACCGTGAAGGCGTCCATCTTGTCTCAGTAATCGGCTTGAGCCTGAACTAAAAAGGGCCGAGTTCTGGCCCGCGTTCAGCAGCGGCCGCACCTCCTTCCAAAGTTTGTGGAGGAAAACTTTGCTGCATTGCTTCACCGCGTGCAGTTATTCGGGTATTTTATGGACCCTGTCGTTTGCCTCCTACTGTGAGTGGCACGTGTGCGCGTGCAGGTCCGTTAGTGGCGCGTCGCCTTATAAACGAGCATGGGAGGGTTGTAGTAACAGCCTCCTGTGGGTGTTACGCTGTCATCACAGTTGACCGACAGCGCTGTCATCAGTGGTTTGTGCACACGCATGTGTGAAAGACACAGACGACGCCCACTGTATGTACGGATTCAGTTCAGATTGCTGAGTTTATCAATTGGATCAATAATGAAACATAATACACATCAGTGTTGTTCAAGCAACCGGCCAAAAAGACGCTCACTTCCTGGTGATCGAGGGTGAAGAGTAGCGCGTGGCCTCGTAGCGTCTCACAGGTCGCTCCTCAAAACATGGCTGACACGAGAGTGGACGCGACGCCAGCGACGCGGCGCCATTTGCATTTCTCATTAAAACAACATGGTGTGTTTTGGCTGCAGCGGGAGCGAGCGCACACCTCGACGTGCGCGGATGTCACACGTCGCCGTCTCTGTTTCCTCAGCAGCCAGTGTGTGTGTGTGTGTGTGTGTGTGTCTTTCCTTCTCAATTAGTTAAATCAGAGCGACGGAGCCAACTTTAGGAGGACTATGTGTCAGATTCCTCTGTCCCTTGTTTGCCACATCAAAGCAGCTCGTAAATAGATTCCTCCTCCTTAGGCGCACAAATCAAACATGTTGCTTGTTGTTGTCAGTGTGCCGATGCTGTGTGCTCTTATTAATCTCTGTAATTTCAACAGACATAAGGGGGGATGCTATCGTTTTTGTGTCACCGGCCGAGCGCTGCAACATTGGCTTATTGGTTATGGTTGAATTATTCATTTGAACCACAGGATTGCTGCTTGGCTACGTGGTCCATGTCAATGAGCGCGTGCGAGCTTGACGGCCGCTGGCTTTGGAACGCGATGGCGGAGCCCGAATGATCCACGCGCGCCGCGCTAACTTTTCCTCATCAGCAGAACTGCAACACTTCTTTCTTTCTATTTTTTTATTTTTTATTTTTTTATTTCTGCCAGTGTGATTGATCTTGACCATGATCCAGCATTGCTTTTTTCATCACTGGCCGCATTGCACAGTAAAACATTTTCAACATGCTCTGAGATCCGCTGATGAATTGATCCGCTGGACTTCAGCGGCGTAGTAGTATTTCATGATGATTCATGTTTTGGGAGAATTGATTATACTAAGCAGCTTGGGCAGTTTATGCCGGTCGCTCCACAGCGACATGCATCACGTTCGCTCCCTGAAGACTGTACTTAGGAACATTTGCTCCAGTTGAATCAAATGTCAAAACTTCTAATCAATGACTTGTTCAAGTTTAAAAAAAAAACCTTTAAAAAACCTGAACAAAAAAAATCTGAATATTGCTGAGCAGCTTGGATTTAACATTACCTCTGTAAGCAGACGCTCAGATTTATTAGCTCATTTTAAACAAATCAAATGTCAGGTCAAAGGACAAAGCAGCAGAATCACAAATCAACAGTGATTTAATCAAGTTTAGATTCTCATATCATGGTCATAAACATATATTTGATTTAGAATTTTCTTTTACAAAACTTAGAAAGAATATTTTTCAACTATTAATAGACCAGATTCTTCTATTAATTGAATAAATTTCAAATTCCAAGTGTTATTTGATTTTTTCTCAAAGTATTAATAAATTGTGATGTTCATATTTAGCGGGTGTTTGTGGACAGCGTGTCCGTGCCAGATACGTTTGGCACCATCGTGAGCGCTGACATGGACGTTTAATTCTGTATGTTGACTGAAGTATCGCTGGGCCCCTTAAGCCCACCAATGATAATGCCAAATAAAACGTAATAGCCCTAGAGCCTATGATTCATGTCTTCATCCCTGCAGCTACATTAAACAGGCATCGATCGTCCCCAACGCCCACCCTAATCCTAATGCAAAAAATAAAAAGCGTGCAAATTCCCCCAGCAGATATTCCTCCGCTTTCTCCGAGAGTCTGTGCTGAGTGTGTGCAATCAATACATGCTTTTGGGTGTAAAATAACCTTTTGATGACCAGTGAGGAAATGCAGGCCATTCCGAGCGTTTCTCACACACCCCTATTGATTCCCCCATCTGTGTGCTTCTCCCCCCGCGCTCTCCTCACTCCAGCGCGCCGCCATAGTCTCTCCTTTATCCCGGCGCTCGCTGGAAATCCTCTGCCTTTACAGCTGTGAGTTTAACAGCACATGTGGTTGCCTCGGCGCTTTAAAGGTTAGTTTGGCCGCTTTGCTTCCCCTGTGTTGGGGGGAAACGTGTCCCGCTGTGCTCGCTGAGCTGAGCAGCCAGTCCACTTAGTGCTACTTTGCTCCTTGGCACTTTTTAAGGAATGCTGCTTTGTTCGGGAGAATGGTGGATAATGTACAGCTGTGGCTCATTTGTTTAATAAATGGGGATGTTTTAGGACAGCTGGAAGCTGATTTATGCGAGCGACGAGGTCGGGGGCATAATAAGGGGTGTCTGCAAAGCTAAACTCCTTACATTCATGAATTCTAGTCGTGTTTGCTCATAATTTACTTTACTGACTTATCCGTCAGCGATGTCTAATTTTTTCTCGGTTTCCCATTTTTGTATTCAATGTGCTGCTCAGAAAACTCACTAATTGCCTTTTAGGAATAATGATGGTTCATGTTTTCTCCCAAAAAATCTATGCTTATTTTCTCCCAATTTGACTGGATTCACCCTGAAATACATCCTCTGATTCAAAATATTTGAACCTCGCAGTCCCTGGCTGTTGAATTTATTTAATGAAATATGTTAATAAATCTCCTCTTTCCGCCAGAGTAAGCAGACTCAGCTTCCTTTGTGGACTTTGGCACCAGCCAAATAAGATTTGTTCCCTACATCGTGGCCATTTACTTAGTCTGGCGGCTTATTACCGTGCTTGTGTTGCAGCATAATCGACAGTGGAATGAGAGGCTAAGACTAATTTGCCAGGTCGTTAGGTTAAGGGGAAAGTTATCACAGGGGACGAGCACGTGCAGCAGATAAGCCGGCGAAACACACAGAGGATAAGAAACAAAAGTCGAGCAGCTGGAAAGACCTGGACCTGCATTATACCAATATTATGGTGTTTATCGGCCTCTTTGGAATGCACATGCATGATCGTACCACGTCTCCTCTCAGTGTTGGTGAACACGCGTCTGAGCCTTGTTCATGTCACAGTCAATAGCGGCCATTGATCGCGTGTAGAGTGTGAGGATGCGCCTTTGTTTGAGAGAGGCAATGAAAACTGTAAATACTGCTCGGCGTCAGTCGTAAACTAGAAAGACTCCTCTTTTATTATTGTGGAATTTTGTGAATGACTTAAAAGTGTGTTTGTGCCGCAGGATATTGTGGATCATGAACCTGAGGGGCTGATGTCTGCGCGTCTTGATTCTTTTTTTATTTTTCCAGCACGTTGACGAGAGAGCGCGGCTCAGCAGCAGCTGCTCCAGGACATCGTCATCGCTCTCGGCCTAACGAGCCCGGGGTGAGACGGGAACGCCGGGCGGCCGGGGCGGAGGGAGGAACCCTGCAGCCACGCCAGCTGTCCACGCAGACGCGCGTGGGCTTCAGGTGAGTCCCGCGAATCCTCACGCTCGCTGACGCACGTCCGAGTCGCACTCCAGCTTCAGCAACGTGCCGCACTCGCGAGGTCCTCGGTGAGAAAATGCACCGGAAAGTTAATAAACCTTTAACAGTGTTTACAGTTTGGCCACAGCACATCATAATTTCATGACCTCTCACCTGAAATCACTCCCACAGTAGCTGATAACAGCTAATCGGCTGCCGGTGTTGTTAATCAGTGTAAAGATCCCTGCAATTTCCTCAGCATCACGGCTTCGTTTTATCCCTTTTCCTCTCGGTCTCAAGGCCCCAGAACCTGGGCAGAGAAAAAGGCAATTAAGCTAATGCAGTATGGGTGTCATAAGGTTGTAGATATTTCAAGAGCAGAGCAATTTACCACTTGGAAGAAGAGGAGCGGGCTTGCATAAAACATTCTCCTCTCTCACAGATTTATTATGCTTTTAGTTGTGTTATATGTGATACAATTAGTGGTAGGTGCCAATAAGTCTCGCGGCTCAAGGACGTGGTCATCGCCGGGCCATCTGTCATTAATTGCATTCTCCTGTTATGTGGCAGGCGGGCTCGGGGGGGGGGGTCTCACCACAGGTGTGGGCCGAACACTCATGTCAGCGCAGATGATTTAAAGAAGTAGGACGCCGGACCTGTCCTAGAAATGAAAAGTTTTGCCGTTTCTCTGATTGCAGGCGACTTTACGGCGCCGCCGAACTGTTGGACTTCTCCCAGAATCGGCGTCTGGAGGCGCAAAGCCTGCTCCTTGTAGAAATCCACCAGCAGCCTATTAGAGCCTTATCATCTCATTTGGCTGTGTCATCTTCATTAAGGAGCAAATGGGTGTAGAACTGCAGAGGGCAGCAATGATATGTACAAGGAAGGGCCCCAGAGTGCCGTGTTATCTGTGGGAGGGAGGGGAGGGGAGACCTGACTGCAAAATGTCCCACGGTGCTCGCGTGCAGCCGCGCACGTCCGGCGTGACTTATGTCTGCGGAGGAGCCGTAATCGCCTCCTTTTAATCAGGAATCTGGGAGTCGCCGGCTTTATGGTTCCCGTTTTATGAGCGTTACATTAGCGAGCCCGATATCTGGACAATACAGTACAAAGCAGATCTTGTTTTCGGGCCGGCAGTAATGGACGTGTTTCTTCTGGGTTTGAGGGAAATGCCTGCTGATAGCGGCGGCCCTATTGCTTTTTAACAGCCTGCTCCCGAGCGCCGGCGGCGGCGCAGCAGCACCCTTTATCAAGAGCTGTTAAGGTGCACTGTGAAAATTTAAAAGCAGGTGTGAAAAGCTTCATATAGGTCAAATCGGCCCGGTGTCAGGCTGATGCGGTCCACTCTGCCGCCGTTCCATTCAGATTTAGGAACAGGATGCTTAGAAATGCAATAACACCAGCAACACGCGCCGCAGCTACCTCACGCTGCCACTTTGGACTTTCATATATGTGTCACACGCATCTTCACACGTGATGGGTCACAACTAGAATGAAATGAAATGAGGAGCGTGAGAGCGTCATTAGCCCACACCCTCCACCACGCGTCACTGGTGTTTGCTAGCTTGATGGGCGTTAGCGTGTCATTAGCCCACACCCTCCACCACGGCGTCACTGTGGTGGAGCTACACTGCTAGCTTGATGGGATTTGAGCTAAATTTAGAGGGATCACGTCTGCTGTGCGTTTAAAGTCTGCGTTACCTGGGCAAAATGCGACTTTGCGTGGCTCCCTGACAACGTGTCACGACAAAGAAGAGCCGCTGACGCCGAGAAGGACGCGCGACGCGCGCTCTATTCCGGGGGAGGCGGCGCCGCGTCCTCCGCTCATCAGCGGCGCCGGGTAAAAGCAAGATGGCACCCCGTGGTGTCGTGAAGGACAGGTGGGGAGACGAGCTCCTGACACTCTTTGGCGTGCGCGCGCCAAATCGCCCGTCATGTCAGGCTTTGACAGCGCTCATTTTGGCGCTGAGGGTTTGACTTGACAGCTTGGCAGAGATGCAAATGATCATTTCCCGCTCCTTCGTACTTGGGACCTTGAAAGCCAAAGGTTGGCAGGTGGAAGTTGCTTAAGCATTCACGGCTGGGAGACGGCGGGTGTCTGAAGCGTCTTTGGGCGGGTTGATGGACTTGTGATTGACAGGTTCTTATGAGTGAACTGGCAGAGTACATGCAAACAAACAGACAAGGGCAAAGTCGACGCCTTTGAACTCTTGGAGGCCTGGTGAAAATCTAGCACTGCTTCCACTGGCGCCGCGTCAAGTGCTGAAGCCGGTGAATCCCTATCTGCGTCACAGTGTACGGACGAGATGAGTGGCGCCGGCATCGTATGACAAATACGCCGTTCACCTCAATCTTCTAATTGTGCATTAATTCAATAAGTGTGTAAAACGGCTCATCGGAGACATCTTGAGATTTGTAAATATTTTGAAAGTATTTGTTGAAGGGGGTGCAGGAGAATAGGCACGGAAAGGGCTCTCTGCTGGGCTGGGGAATAGCAGGCTGGGATGCACCATCTGGCCTGTTTTGCATATTCTTTCCATTTGAATTGCAGATTGAGGTAGACGGGAATTTTGGGATGTGAGCAGTGGCAGACTTCACGGGGAAGCGACCAAAGCAAATCTCTGTTTAACGGTGATTTCCTCCCTTTGTAAGGACTAAGTGCGACCAAGATCCTGCATTTTTTTTACTATGATCCAGTTTCGGTCATTTGTTTGCCAGCAGTGAGGTCGTGAAGAAGCACCTGTGACCCAGTTTCACTGTAGAAGAAAATTTTGCGCCCACTGGTTGACATAAATTTTCCCACCATTCATTTTCAGCTCTCGTACAGTAGAGTCCTGTCCAACAACAACCTGTGTGCAGCTCGTTTATCCGGTTTATAAACTCCCACAGCTTTGTCATCAGCCTTAATAATTACAGCCATTCCATTTCCAAGGACTTTGGTTTCACATTCTCCTCGACGTGTGGGACCCAAACACTCCCATCGTAGACAATTTCAAGGACTTTGTTTTACTTAACACTTTAAAAATGTCGGTTATAATGTGCAACTGTGGTCAATGTTTATGAACAACCGTAAAGGCAAACTTAGTGTAGCGTCACAGCCGGGCTATTATACTATAAAAATTAATGTCCATGAAGAGAGGAGAAGGGAAGAGAGGACAATGCAATCATTAAATGGGAAATTACTGCTGTGTCACTCAGATGAATGCTGTGCATAATAACAGCATTGTAGGTTTTAGTGCACGGGAAAATGCAGCACGAAAAAAAAGGACTGACAAAATGGAAAAATAGCTGTTTTTACATGGTCGTGAGAAGAAGACATTAATATGATTTGGTACAAAAGACAAACCTGAGGAACATTTTCTGATTTCTCAAAAGTGAAAACACTTAATAACACCCCAAGGCATCGAGAAACAGATCTGTGGAGTAGTTCTGAGAGGGAGCCAGAATATATGAAACTCTCCAAACTTGGCCACTGACTCAGAGCAGCCATAGGAAAAATCGATAGAAGCAGATGCCCTATTTTCCCTTCATCTTGAAAACTGATGTATAAAAAAAAGCCCTATCCTCAAAGGTTAATGCCTGTTCTCTGGGCCCGTGTAGGAGCACTTGAGCCTGGGGACACGGGGTCTGATAGAAAGAGGAACTGGGATGGAGTGCACATGGTCAGGAACATCTCTGGCATTTCATCCTCCCGTGGAAGCGATGCAACGTCGCCCTGACATTACTCAACCCCGAGACGATGAATCAGGCGCAGACAGCGCCTGAGCCACGACGCCGTATCGGGCCGGGAGGCAATAAAAGCGCCCGCGTGTTGAGGATGCCGAGCGGATTTAGATTACGTCCGTGCATTTATGACAGATTATCGAAAACACCGCAGACTGGAGTTTGAATTCTTTAACTGGGGTGAAGTAAAGTCAGCCAGGATCAAAGTATGTCCTCGGCTCCTTAATCTGTGGCCGATATGGCCATTTATGAAACACTTCCAGTCTTCATAACATTATTCAACCCTAAAAGCAGTACGCTGAGATAATGGAAAACTCCCGGCGGGTCACAGAATATAAATCTTTTCTTGCCCTTGATCTAAAAGCTTCGGTGTATTTTAAGTTGTATGGTTGGAGAGGCTGAAGTAATAAGGGATATTATCTCAATGAGTATTACTGGGTTCCAGGTGGGTTGTGGCCACTCCATGTGGGTGGCTTTTCAAGAGGCGCATTTGTGGAAATGCAGTACAACCGCTGATGTTAACCGTTTCTTCGCCTCGGTTCAAGGTTCTCCGCCGCTCCGCGTCTTTCTGTTGACTGTAACTTCATCAAAAGAGCTTTGCATAACATATTTGCCTGCTGATTATATAAAGCTTTGCATCCCACGCTTGCCAATGGCAGCTCCAGACCACCTACTTGTTAACTAATGCTTTGGGCGCCTGCCGTTTTTAAAAGGCGCAGCTTTTCAGCACCTTGGAGCCACAGGAAGTTACGTATCACGCGACGATCGGGACTGATCTCTGGACGGACGCGAGCGCAGGCGGAGGCAGAGTTGGAGCCGACCCGAGGAAAGGACACAGAGGCAGCAGATTAAACCTTATCACATTTAAAGGACTGGGACCTTGAAATAATGCATCTTTAATATGATTACCTGCCAATAGCGCGAGAAGGGAGGAAAGCACCCACACGTCTCCTGAGTGCCGTCGTATCTGCCTTGACCTTCAGAGAACACGGCCTTAAATCTACGTCCCCCGGAGCCTGATTTTGCTTTGAGACGGCGACCGGTTGTTGAGGTGGAAGCTTTTCAATCAAGGAAAGAAACGTTTTTTGATCAGTTGAGAAGTACTGGTTCAAAATGTAAATACGTTATTATGGGTAGAGAGTACGAATTCATCTATTCCCAAAGAATTGAGGAAATGAATTATAAACATTAGTATTTTCATTTGTGGGCAGTGCATTTATTTACTTAAGGTCGTTGTCTCCAACGTGGTTGTTTCCACTGTGTCCGTCCTTGAACCAGTGCTATCGCTGGTTACGGGCCATCAGATCTGCCAAAACCAGACCAAACACGTGACAGGTCCACATGTTCTGGATGCTTTGTCCCAACCGACCTGTTCGACCTGTTAATGAAGCCTCGCGACGCGCTGCCGGGCGTCACGTGTCGGCTCCTGCTGCTCCTTCGGGGTCGGCTGGATATGTTTGGCCGGCCAGATTATAATTTGATTGGCTCCGTTGGTAATGATCTGCATTAGCTCCATTACTGGAAACTATAAAACCCAACAGAGAATGGACTCAATCTTGTTAATATCAATTTCCTTAATGTTAAAAGCACCGAGGTGGATGTAGCGGGGGAGACGGAGAGGGAAGGGGAAAGAAATGTTCTGATGCAGTGCAGCAAAGTAAGAGCGTATCTAATCTGACACCTAGCACTCCTGGCTAATGTCTTGATAGGGCATAAGTGGATCATTTCTGCCTTTAGAAAAATTTCCGCGGTGCACCTTGAAAGACTGAACGATCCCTGCGCCTGTTCTCTGAACTGTGCCCCTCTGTCCTTTTGCTGTTCGTGTAATATTTTCTCTGTCTCCAACCTTATTGATTTCAGATTACAGCCGCTTTATGTTTCCCCGTGTCTCGTGCTTTGGTACAGTGAGACACCTCGCATCGCTGCCTACTGTAGTGTAGGTTTGCAGCTCGTCGAGCCCCGGGGCTGTTTATAGTTCTGTGTAGCGTCGGTTCAAATGTCAGCGCGGATTCCTGGACGCGTGGCTGTACCGCAGTGCCCGGCGAGCCTTTATAGGCGCTGCTCGACGCAGGGGATGGGAGGAGCGCGGTCATCGATCACATCTTTGCTTTGTCATGGCTGCGATGAAAGCGGGGCCGGGTGGGGCGCGTGTTAAGTAACCGGCTCGCCGGCAACGCTGCACACCTTTTCCCGGTTGCACGGTAATAATCTGCGTCCTTTACACCGCGCAAGGTCAAGGCAAACAAATCACTCCTCAGCACCGTCTTTTCACTATTTATAGCAACCTTAGCCGCCGTGAAGGTTACGGCACAGAACCCCAGCCGACGTCGCCTCCTCAGTCAGCTGCCGTGACTTGAGCGCTTCATCAAGCGATGACTCAGCCCTTAATGTATGCTTTCATATGTAAATGTCTGACCGATGGATCCTTTATTAACCGTAACCACTGCTTTTAGCGTTCGCGGCGGCGCGCGACGCGGCGGCGTCGTAGCGACGCTGCGAGTCAACAATTACCCAACGGATGGTGGAAATGACAGGGTGCGCGTCGGCCGGTGGCGCGTCCCACTCCCGCGCGATTGATGAGGTCATTTATCTCTGCCCGGCCCGTCCGCTGCCTTCGCGCCCCTCTGTTGCTGTGAAAATGAATAGCCCCCGTAAAATGGGGGAACCGTGTCCTGAAAAAAAACCTGTCTTTACAATACCACAGAGGCGTGTTTATTTCATCTTAAAGGGGAGGTTTGAGGTCACCCTCCAGTCCTTCCCTAGTGACATTTTCCGACTTGACATTCTGTGACATTTCCAGTTAAATATTGCTGATATTCCTGCAGAGGAATTAAAAGCATGTCTAAAAGGGACACCGGCATTAAAGCGCTTCCTCTCCCTTTCTGTCTTCCTCCCTCACTCCCTCCTTCTCTCTCCATCTCCGTCTATTCATCCTCGACACCCCGCTTCCGTCCTCCTCTTCATGCGGCAACACAGGCTTACATGCTCACCTATAAGTGCGGTCGACTTGCATCTGCAGGTATTGCGGGAAGTCTGTTTAATCCAGGGGGATTACCAAAAATTCTATCACCCGGAAAGCACGGGACACAGGCACCGACCGGGGGCTGCAGAAAGCTTATGATGCTATTTTCAGCATTTGAGCAAAAATTCAATAACATGCCGAAAGTGCCTACGAAGCCGCGGTACGTACGTTTTTACATCACAATAACAGGCTTGTTATCATTCTGATGCTACGCAGAGTATGATGCAGGAGACACCAGGCCGGGGGTCAGAGGCCCTTTATGGGAAGACGGGACGCCAGGAAACAGCAGCCATGACTTTGCACAGATTCATAATAACGCGGAGGCGCCCCACTCACACAAATTGGTGTCATTTGATGTCAGAGCTGTCTTTCCTAATGAAGAGACTGTCAACGCAACTGGAGACAGGACCCCCCTCCACCCCCACCCAAACTTTACCATTAATCAAGTATTCAGCTCCTGAAATTAGATGAATTCATTAGATTTGAAAATGTTGCCACTTCACCAACTAATTTAATGTATATCCAATACTCCTGTATGTGGATAATTCTTTGAATTAAGGTATTAATAGCACTGATGCAAATGGAACAAGAGCATTACTAGGCATTGGTTGATGGAACCATGAATGCTATAATACACACTAATCCATATCTCTACTGTAGAACACAAACGATTAGGAAACAACAATCAGGAAGACAGGGACAAGAGGATGCAGCCTTTCCTACTCTACTCTAGGTCCCAACATCCATCTCAGTTGGTCTGACGTATGCATCAGGATCCTCCAGGAGTCTTGCTAACAAACACCTGACGACACATACCTGTAGAGAACACCAAACAGCAGTCCAGGACTGGGACGGAGTCAGGGTCACACACCAGGACAAAGAACAAGGCAACTGCAGCGATGGGGTCGTGATTCAGAGGCAACCTCACATTTAAACAGCTAATTAAAACTAGTTGATAGTTACCGGCATACATGCACACACTGAACGCATTGGTACAGTTCATCAGGCAGTGTAATTAAAAAAGCACTAATCAATGTTGACCATCACAGAACAACCAGTCGAGTCTTGACTTCATCGCCTCCTCAGGGTTTCATGATTTATCCAGTCACTCAGTGAGTCACATCAGTCGGACCTCTGCTCTTAGTGGCAGTGTCCTGTGCAAACAGGACCTTTTAAGTGTTTCCTATTGATTCATTAGATCACAGGACCCCTAAAAGCGCTCAGTGACACACCATCAGCTGCCGTGCATTTAGTTTAGCAACGCACCTTTCCCTTTGGTTTCGTCATCGTGACTTACATTCTTTCTCAGATCGGAGTGACGTGAGCTTGAACTAAGCTACTGCTCCTCTCAGATGCTTCGCTGTCCAGTGCATCCGCTGCAGGACCTGATCCCCCCGTGTGGGGATGCACTAGGCATGGGCGTCCAGCAGGTGACCCCTCGGGTGATTAATGGGTGCCGATGCAGCACTGTTCACTGTGTTTTTAATTATTATCACACATCATCATCTAAACGTTGCTGTTAGTGGGAACCACTTACTGCCTTGAATTAATACTTCAAATGGCCCAGACATACCTTGGACCTGTGATCCAATGTCAATATGAAAATATGGATAGCTGCAGCGTTGACTTGGCAGGTTCTCTCTATATGTGACTTATGTATTTTAATAAGGGCATTGACGGAATAAACGCGTAGTGAGAAGCTGTAAGTTGGCTTTTCTCCTGCGTTCGTGTCATCTTGCTCTTTCTGTCCTTGGTGACAGAGCCGGGCTCTGTATCTGCCTCGGACTGATTCATGTGCCACGTCTGCGCTCCCCACACATCATCCACGCTCATCACAGAAAATCTCTCTGTAAAAAATCTATGATAAATATGGTTCTACACCCACCTATAAATCTTTGTCATTAGAGGCCTCGGGATTTCATTTTCTACTTCCATTGCCAACAAGATAATGATCAGTGCCTAGGGTCGCTGAACAAAGCCATAATTGCACAGAATTTCAGTGCCCTCAAATAGTAACTTTTTCCAATGGCTGAATTTTCACTTTGTAAAGCCGCTGCTGGAGTCTGCAGCATCAAGCGTTTTAAGATTTTGACGCAGCAGCGGAAAGACGACACAGAATCAGATCTGTAGCAGGAAATAGTAATTGATTGTAATCAAAATGTAAAGTAAGCCAGAGCCATCTCGCTAATGGATTTAATAGTTTATTTGACTGGAGAGGTGAATCAATCTTAAGATATTGACCACAGGATCCTGACGGATTAAGGACGGGCCAAAGGGCCGTCGCAGGACAGACCTGTGGGTTCAGCGCACGAGGCACGGTGCTTGGATAAAGTCCTGGGGTGTAAGCAGTTTAGCATATTGAAGGAAAATTAACCTTGTGCTGAGGGGGAGCCCAAGACAAGCAAATCCTCCTTCATTTGTTAATTCAGTCATTAGTCCAGGAGTGACGGGACTGCTAAGGAAGCAGCAGCGAGAAGTCTTCCAAAAGTTCGTCAAAGGCGAAAATCTCTCAATAACTCACAGGAGCTGTTTACCACATTCCGCCAGTAGGAGGTTATTAATATTGGATAGATTTCATTTTGAAATGCAAACGGGGAAAAATTAAAGAGTTTAGAGCCTCGCCGTGGCTGAACAGAGCGGCTGCCGTTAAAATGATGTGTGCCGTCCCCGGTGCCAGGTTCCACTGTGAATATTTCCTGGAGGATAATGCAGGATCAAGCGCTCATGATATTGACATTGTAAGCATGGCGGTGATGGAGGGTCTCAGCAGTCAGTAGCCCTCGACGGAGCACAAAAGGAATGTCTCTCGTGGCCGGTGTCAGAGCCAATCAATGCCGCAGTAAAACATAAAATAACTCTAGTGAATAAAATATGGATTATGAACCCTCTCAGTCTTCATCTCATGCCCGTGTGTATACGTACACGTGTTGCATATTTTCTCGGTAAATAGAGATTAACCGCTAACCTATTTACGTGCTGCTGGCGCTGGCACACGACCATGCAATCAACACGGAGCGCTTGCTTCAGTTTGCAAAAATTAGAAGTGAATTTTTTGATTGTCCCATTAAAGAGGGCCCTCATTACGACTCGGCAAGGACAATTTGCATGCTCTAATCGGCAGAATTTGAACGAGGCTCCAATCAATTATACTCATTATCCAAGCAACTGATTGGTATGTGGACAGACGCGCAGCCTGCCAAGGTAGCGCCGCGCTCACCGGGGCGCGCTAACGCGGGCGCGACGAAGGGGAAGCATGATTTCAGCAGCTGGACCCTTCCTCACATGTGCCAACACGCTCCCCCCGGTTCACACGGAGAAACCACGCGCCTGTCGCACACGACCAGGGCTTTCAGGGCTTGTGTGATATCGCTAACTGTTGTCATTCATCCAGAACGTGCACATTTAAAGGTTGCGGTCACTGCGCGGCCTTCATTGAAGGAGGACAATAACAGCTGGCCAGAACATCTGCAGGTCTGTATTTCTTACGTTATCTTTATTAGTGGGCTTATCTCGCAAACTCTCAGCAATGATGTACTGCAACTGCTGGCAGACGTTAGACAAGATGGCTCCCACCCACGCACTGTATCTGCACCACGGCTCAGACAGGCCTAATAATAATGATGATAATAGAAATAATAATAATGTCAGTAAGCTGCGTGTCTCAGGTTTTATGCCGGCTGAAGTGCTTGCAAACATCGTTCCCTCCAACACTTTGCCAACTTGAGGAATGCCTTGGCAGTGATTAGATAAGGCTTCCCCTGCCCTGTGATAGTACCAGCGCCGCTCTCTGCGCCGTGGGCTGAGCCGGGCTGCGCGGCCATATTTGTCCTCGTGAGTATCTCTAAGATAATGCTGCTGCTGGCAGTTTAAATGGCTGGACAAGCGCCAGACGCACAACGGCCCCGGCTGCAAATCAGCTCAGCCCTCTGGCGAATAAGCTTCCGAGGAGAGACGCGGCCGGCGACGGATGCTGCAATACGGTGTTTGTGTGAGGAAAGGAGCCGCACACGGTGGCCCCAGTGATCAATGCTGGATTAACCCCGCTCATCACAGCGATCTTTGCCACCGCGGCTCGTGTTTTGTGCATTAAACCACGAATATCATGATTGCTTCGCCTGTTTGGCCTCGTCTACAGAGAGTTGTTGTTGTTGAGCTATTAGTCTGAGAGATACCGCAAAATTCATCATAGTCACCCTGCGGTTGTTTCACAAATTCATCATTTCATTACTTTTCCACAGAGGGAGGCGGTGGAGAGAGGGCTAGTGGAGACGCCGCGCTTGTGATAACAGATTCCCTGAAGAAAACAAAGCGCGGTCGGGGTGTGGCGCCGGAATAAATCCCCGGTTATCGCTGTAACAAGGACAGGAGGGAAAATGTAAATTTATGAGTGTTTGCTTCGACGACCTAAAAAGGTTTTCATTACATCTTGATCAAAGAGTCATTTATCTCAAGGCTCTCAATGAGTCTAGGCCCCTAATCTGCTGGACAGATAATTAATATCTGCTTATTGAGTAGATGAAAGTCATTATCTTGATTTCCTCATAATCATTTCTTGTCCATTCTTCACTGTGAGGACTCTATGTTGTGCGCCACTTTACGCCAGCAGGTATTGATTACGGGCCTATTACTCTATATGGTATTGGGATTTGTTTTACACATTAAGCTGCGAGGTCAAGGTGCTGTTGATCAATGGATGTAAATCAGGGCAACGGCATATTAAAACCATTAATATCTGCCCAAACTCAACTGAACTCTTGAGATTCGAAGCACTTTCTTCTCCTCCACCAAACTTCACATCACGATCAAAATCTGCCTTTCTCCGAGTACAATGCCGCGCATCCCTGCGAAGCCCACTCTGGCGTGTGGACATCGGGTAACCATGGCAACGCCACATATACACATACATCGATCGGCGTGTTCACCGGCTACATATGGGCAGCTAATAAACAGTTTGCTGACACAGACACAAAGGGACGGCTAGCGCTGATTTTCACATTTCACATTCCACATTTACATAACAATCGCTGCTCCTTCGCAGCTCACACTCTTATATTTGTCACAGATTCAAATCATCTTTAACAACTTCAAATTTAACATGGCTAAAAACGGCAAATAACAGACCTCACTGGCGCTCTTTAATTCTTTTCTTTGTTACGTAACAACCAGACAAAGCAGGTCAAAGAAAGTTCCCCATTTCCCTGAAACGACGTACTCTGATGTCCAACATCAACCTGCGACGGTTTAAAGGAGCCAGGACGTGTTTATTCAGCAGCCGTTTCTACATTTAATGCCCTCCTTCTACTGCAGCGGCAGCGGTGATGTCCACGTCCTGCTGCGAGCCCTTCGGGGTGAGTGCAGCGCGTGGTGTTTATCGCCCAGGTGGACCTCGGCCCGGCCCGGCCCCCCCGCTGGCCCGCCTCTGGCCGGCGCCGCCGTCCGGCCCCGCAGAGAGAGGCAGCGTGGCTCCTCGTCCAAAAGGCCGAGGCGTCGCTGCGAGACCGTGCCGCCGATGGTGTTGTTCACACTTGCGTGCATAGCAAAGCAAACACGCTGCTGGCGGCTGCGTGGGCTGTTCATGCCTCAGGATTAATTTTAAACCCTGTACAGTAGTAGCCATTGTGGCCGTCCTCCTTTATTCTGCACCTGCCCTCCACTGATGCTGCAGACTGGCTCCAGTGTTCTGAAATAACTAGTTCCCAAAGCAGAATTTGTCATTTGCAATCACTCAGCAGAGAAGCAGACTTCATTTAAATCTCCTAGAAAACCCTTCAAATGCAGCTGCGGCAGCAGCCAGAGCGGGGGGAGCAACCTTACTTATAGTCGTAATTAATTTCACCGTTCCCTACATTTTTTTTCTTCCAAAAAGAGGAGTGGTTTGACATTTGGGTAATTTATTCACTTTTATGTGTGAAGGTCAAAAATTAAAGTGTAACAGGCTGCAGACGTGCCGCTCGGTGCAGCTTGTATTGGGCGGAGGGCTGGCGAGCTGTCTGCTTCCAGTCTCTGCTGAGACGGTCCCCTCCCGAGCGGCACAGCGCATTTGATGCTGAGCTCAGTTTGCAGAGCGGCAAATTATGACAAAAAAATGCCAAGAAGACACCAGTCACCACCCGTCAAACATGAATATTCAAATCTGGTCAGAATGAAATGAGGTCCGGCCTGTTTCACCTGTCCAGGTGCATGAGGTGGTAAATGGGTGCAGTCAGTTACGCCGTGTCTCTGTACAAAGCAGATGTCGGCTTGTCTCATGTCGGAGCTGGTGATATTTGGGATCCTCTCTGTCCTGTCTGCCGGGCCCTCAGGGAAGGAGCGTGTCGGGGGTTGGTGGCGATGGTGGGCAGCACTTGCTGGAGACTGACAGGGAGCTTTATCTCCACATCTCTGTCACTCACCCACATTAGACCTTCCCTCCGTGTTCGGGGAGCTGTCACGCCACAGTTTCGCCTCCTCATTACGTAACCTGCCACCCCATCACACAGACCCCATCACACAGCACACGCGTCGGAGCGCTGCGAAGGCGCCGCGGCAACGGGCGCCGTGGAGAATGTGCGTGAATGAGCTCCATTGCGGCGATAATACTGATCATACAGTGCTGCAGTCCAAAGCAATTTCCTCCTCTCTCCCCAGCACCTCCGCCTCTGTATCGGACATAACATCCTGAGACGGCGGAGATTGGTGGCCAGGATGCTGAATTTTTCATGAGGCAGGAAAGGTTAGATAAGATCCTCCCACGTCATGGAGATAGTGCACTTACAGATCTGTCTCTGGAGCCGAATGGTAAAAAATAAATTTCAATGGCTCGGGTTTTGAATGTGACCCCTTTGAAGAACATTCAGAGAGGTTTCTGAGCTCAGAACTGCTGCAGCCGAGACACAATGTTTGCGGCGTCCCGTAATGTGTGTGTTGCATTCACGCTTGCACAACTTCCTGCAATTAAATTATTCATTAAGAGGCAACAAAATGGGTCGTTTGCTCGTCCTTGCCTCCCAAATGTGCCCAGTCACTCACTGTCACTGCGAAAGCCCAGATTCTAACAAAGGGTTAACAAAATAGCTTTTGATACTTAGTGTTCATCACGTTTCAGTGAGGTTTAAGCTTTTCTCCGTCATCGGGCTCCTGAACAATTACAATGATTTTGTGGCATAAAGTGAATGTTCCTTTTCTTTTTAAGACAATCATGAAACAGCCACTTTAAAGGAAAAGGTGACATATTTGATTGTTGTGATTGTTTTTGTAATTTTTCATTTGCTCTAAAGTGGAAGGAAAACAACATCAATAGCGTTGTTCAAGCAATTCGTGTAGTTCTCAGTCAAAAAAAAAACTGATTTTGTTTATTTGGAATAAATTGCTGCAGACTTTTACGCGTGGGTTAAATTTTATTAAGTTTTTGCCGAGTCGTGCTCACGACCGCATTTACATCATCACGATGCATTAGGTTTGATAGCATTCAGGCAGTTTGTCTTCTCTGGTGTTTGCTGATAGAGAAAAGTCTTAAAAAACAAAAGCATCCCCATGATGATACTTCTGTACTAGGGGGAAAAAAGATTACAGGCTGAAAAACAAGCACAAAGCCGCAGTAGGAGGAGGAAGTGAAGGAAAGGTTTGATGGCAGGTCTGGTAAATGCTCCCCGGTGCTTTCTCCCGGCACAGACATCTACAAATATTTCCATAATCACTGGAAAAGCCCAGCGACTGCCAGGCCCAAAGCCCAGACGCAGCATCCGACACCTCTGGGCTTTTAGTCGTGAAGGTCAGCAGCTGCTCCTCAAGTCCAGTCCAGCCCCATTTCCTCCACAGGTTGAAGCGGTTACAACAGGGACGGCCGTTCCTCTTTGTCCACGGCTGAGAAAAGATCACATCAGAGGGATGAGGGGAGAGTGATGCAGTGTGGAGCGTTGTCACGGCCGCCGCCACCTCCCGCGGCACCCGATCGTCTCTCGCCGTCCGGTCCAGGACGTGTTTTGACACGCGGGTCAGCGCTAAATTAAGCCCGCCTGACACCGGCAATAATTAAGACACCACATTCCATTTGTGTTAAACGCCGCGCGTCGAGCTGACCATTAACGCACGGTGACTCAGCGCTTGTTTGGCGGCTGCACTGACGTGTGCCAACTCGCCGGCAAATAGCGATTAAAGGGACTTCCAGCGCTTTTCATGTTGCGGGATAAAAATGACCTTTGAGAGCTTTTCAGAGTTGAAGCGTTGTCAAAGCATAATGTAGGAGGGTGAGTTGATGGCTGTGTAATTTAAGGGGACGCTATGAATGTGTTTTCACGTCGGTGCCAGGAAAAGACGTCTAACCTTTAGGAAAACTATTCTTTGCGTGGTATTTGTTTTCTCGCAGCCTACGACGAGGAAAAACACGTTTTAATCGTCCTCTGTTTCGTTTGTAAACTCTGAGCAAGAAACCTGAGCTCATTCTATCATATTAGGCTTCGCTTTGATAAGTCTGGGATCTGCCAAGTCAAAGGCTGCTTAAAGGGGTGCAGGTATTCACCTCTGACACTCCAAGGACACGCTTGGTTCGCTACGAGCAGACTGGGCCAGAGTCCGCGCGGTGCATTTGATGACCCCTTACAAACGTGCTTTAATAAATATGCATGTGTTGGTGGTGTTGTGTGCAGGCAGCCAAGGTGACTGTACAAGGGTGAGCATTTGTAAAGCCACAACGGACACAGGTCAGAATGTAGCATGCAGCGATTATACTGCTTTTTCTACCCCCCCGTGCTCAATAAAGTGACCTCTGAGAGGTTGAGCCGTGTTGTCACAGGGGTATTGATGGGTCGGGGTCACGTGGCGTCGTAAATCACACATCAGTGTCTGCATTTGTGCTTTCGGGTGCCTGCTTTAAAAAAAAAAACATAGAAGGAATATTGTCATATCCAAATATTCTAGTTCAAACTAAGATCTTAACTACTGATCGAAATCATCCAAGTAAATAAAATTGACATTTTGAATTGTTGCGTTTTCATGATGGAAACTGTAGCTTGTAAACTTTGGTTCATTAGTACCAGTCAAAAAATAATCTTCACTTTTGATATTTCTCCAGCACTTTAAACAAATCTCATTTTATTTAAAGCTACTACATGTAACGTAAAACCAATATTAGCGTGAGGCTCGAAATCTCCGTCAACTTCCAAAACGCCGCTCTAACATGTAAAAGCAGCTTGTATTTCATGAGGAGTTGCTTTCGTGGGAGCGTTGCGTCCCTCATTTGATCACTTTGGCTACGAGTGGCCTCCCCGGTCCCAAGGGGGTAATCACTACATTTCCCAGTGATGCCTGCTTGGCTAAGCAGTTTTAATACACAAATCAATTTTGCATTACCCCCTTCAGGCTGTGAGTGCTCATAGTGTGAGAGCCATGAAAAATTGATGGGCCTTAGCATGCAGATTGCAACCCTGGTGAATCTTAAATCTGCCCGGGCCCTTTGTGTTTTTTTGTAACGAGACAATGTCAAAGGGGCAGATCGACTGTTTGCTTTGCTTGTAAAAGTGTTGTTTGGGTTTTCTGCTCGGCTTGAAACGACAGACAGCCGCCGCGCTGGTTAAAAGAGCTGGAAAGCACAGCGTGAGAAAGTGTGAGGGGATGCGAGCGAAGTAGCAAAGCGGCAAAAGTTTTCAGCAAAGACGAGCTGTGCATTAAAGCGTCTTAAAGGTTCACGAGGAGCATTTGTTTTGGCCGGAGCAATTACACCGTGTCATTTGGTGCGATGCTCTGCATTTGACCAGTTGATGACTCGACTTCTGAAAGGAATTATAGCGGCCATAATTAGCTTTCACTATGAAATGAAGCTATCATGGGAGAGAATGAGGAAATTTCACACTTTGGAAATGAGATTTTTCAAGGTGCTGCGTGGATGTCCTTGACTGTAGGCACATCAAAGGCCGTTTTGTTCCACTCGCGCTCGGTTCCCTCTTTGACAAATACAGACAGAAATCTGCAACGAGCAGCAAATTGAACAGCAAAGAGGCGTTTTCGGGATCTAACTAGCGCATTTGCTAATGTAATGATTTCGTTTGGTCCGACACTGCTACGCAAAAGGTCACTCCGTTTGTTCTTTGCACCATTAGTAATTGCAGTTGAGTCTCATCCAACGTTGCTTTGCAGTTTTATTGCGTCATTGTTAAATTAAACTTAACACCATCCAAACTCCTCTCAACAATAGTTGTGTGTTACTGTGTACTGCAGCACCTTCAGAGCAGGATGACAATAAATAGGCACCGTTGTCGAGTCTGTGCTCCCCATGCGTGTATGCGTGCACAACACAAACAAAATGGAGACGCCAGTGTAAAAACTGCTCCACTGTAGTCACAGACTCCACAGGGTACCATTAAAGTGCAAAGTATGCATCAAATTTGCATTAACAAGTCTATAGAAAAACATATTTTTGCATAAAAACGTGTTAATGTGTGTTGGTACTGTGTGCAAAACTATGCGGCGAGACAAAATATGTATCCCTACGTTTAATAATGTCACTTATTTGAATAAGACTGTTTGTGAATGCGTCAGTAATTCAGTGTTTCTTGCCCAAAAAAGGAGCAAAGGAGGTGCAGCGTGTGTGGAAGCGTGGACGAGGTGACATGTGTTCAGAAAAAGGAGAAGTAAGTGCGGTGGAGTTTGGCAAAATCTGCAAAGTGCGATAAGATTATGCGGCGTTGTGATGACGTGTGTGTGTGTTGGCTGTACAGTTCTGTTCTGACACAATAGCGACGCCACAAACATGGACCCCCGACGCTGAATTAATGCCTAACTGCAAATTAATAACTACGTATTGAGTCACTTGTATTGTTTGTTTGTCAGGTATGGTTGATGTTATACTGTGGATTGGGATCGTGCGCAGTGAGGCTGATGTTGGGCCCTAGTGTCTGTTTTTGTTAAGGCTAGTTGGCTAGCTAATTAGTTGGCTAGCTAGTGCTAACGTGCACACGGGCAGTGGCAGAGCTCCATGACATGCATTCTCAATGTGTTTGTTGCATGTGTTCACTAGGAGTGAAGTTTTACTGTTTTATGTCCACGTCCTTCCTTCATCCTAACACAGTGTGTTAGGATGAAGGTCTGAATCTAACATAACTAATCTTAGTAAAGTTACAACATACAGTAGTGTACGTGTGTCATATATGAATTGTGAACATGTTGTCAGTATGGTAGAAAAGGTCATTGTTCCCCCACAGGAGCATGTGTGATGCAGTTTATCTGTACAGAGATGCAGTTTTTAGGAGAGAGGCTTGGTTTTGTTTTGCACAAATCTAAATGTGGTGTACCTGACTCCAAGGATGCTGTGTTCCTCTACGGAGAAGGGGGTTTGTTGCCATGACAATAGTAATGTCACTTCAATGGCAGAGATGTTAAGATGGCGGGCGGGTTGCATTTCATATGCAGGTGCTCTGCTCAGACGAGAAGTGATACAGATAATGGAATCAATTTCCTGTGATTTCTGAAGCACAGAGAGCCCGGTGAGGAAAAATAAAGGAATTAAATGAGCTAGCGCTAAACATCGTCCGCCGGTTACCGACGGCTATTTGACTTGAGATTGCTACTTAGCCGGCAGAATTGAGGAAAGCCAGGTTTTTGCTTCCTTTCATTATTCGCTGTGAGTCCGCGTAAGCCCACCTTTTACCTCGTGAGCAAAACGCTCAGGGGGCTCCGGCATCTCTCTTTGGCCACACTTATAAAACCCAGGACAGCTGGTGTGTGTGGATAAGCAGCGTTTTGAGGGGAAGCTGACTGGAAGGAACAGAAGGAAGGACTTCGCCCCGAAGACAACAAGCTAAACCACATCAAAACCCATGAGATGATATAAAGATCTGATATTGACTCCAGCGCAGCGATCGCGTTTCCCATTTAACACGTAGCCGAGTTGCACGTCTGATTACCGCTCATACGCTAGCAAGTAATCTGATCAGTTTGCTGCTTTATTTGTCTATGTGATACGTTGTTGCAGGTCAATAAGAATGATTCTCTTCTTGCCATCTGCCCGCTCAATACTAACACCCTTAGCGTGTACTTTTGACCTGCCCAACCTTGTGAGCAGCCGTGTCCCCGGAAAAACGAGCTTCAGCCACAGATCACATTTTCCATGTAAAACCGAATCCTCTAAAAGCTCAGGTGGACGCGCGCTGGATCGACTCTGCTGTCAGCTCTGAGGGGTGGAGGCAGGCTGTAGAGAGGCTGACATCTACAGTGACACGTGTACGTACATGCTGACCGTGTTTAGACTCGTAGGCGCTCACATACTGAGGCCTTGCAGCCTGAATGCGTTCAAATGTTCACCTGTGTCCATGTTTTTCAAAGGTCTGAATGCATGACGTTGTCCTTTCACTGCACCTTAAACTGACCTGAGACCATGAGCTACATACAGTAGGCCTAAAGGTCTCACACACACAAACATCCGCTCTTTCCTGACGTCAGTCAAGCTGCTGTTTTTAAAGATGACTGCTCCCACCTGGCATCATCAATCCAAGCTCTCCCATCAGGAAACCAATCAGTGTTGTTTTTGATACTGATGCTGCTAGCGTTCCTGTAGATGATGTTTTATGGAGTGTGTTTAACGAGGTCACACACATTTAGACTCATTCTGGACAGTCCTGTAGGTTTTAAAGTAGAATTATTGTAATGTTATTATTGGAAGGGTGGCAACACAACTAGCGCGTTGCTTTGCTTTGTGTCGCATTTGTTTTTACTGTGACCTGAACCCACATCCTGGTGACTTTGTGTTCTCCTTCTGCTGCTCTACAGTAGATCTGCCCGCACTAGAGGCATCATCAAATTTAACTTACATAAAAGTTGGGACTCACTGCTCGCATCATCTCCCTTTACTTCCTGCGAAGAAGCTAATTTATTGACCGCTATTGGGAAATTCAGGAGGAGCTGGTGAAGCTGCCAATTTCCAGGCTTGTGTCTTGTTCCAAGACACGTCAAGCAGGAGGAGCTGGATATTGAACCGCCAATGGTGGGTGACCTGTTCTACACTGGCCAGTGATGCATTTACTGTACAGAACAGCACATCAGGTTTTATAGCTTGTTGCAGCCCTTTAATGGCAAAAGGTAAAAGTAAGACTTCTTTAATTGCTTTGCATTATCAGGTTCTCTTTTCTGTAAACTCAACCATTATCATAGGTTATTGACAGAACACAGCTTTTAGAGTGACAGTACCATTTTCTTAAACCACTGCATTTTTGCTCTCTTGTTTATACGCCTTGTAATATTGTAGTAATTTCATTATCGCCCCACATCTTTATCCAGCCATTAAACTGAGATTGCAGAGCGCCGTCTTTCCTGTTGCTCACTTATGTTTGTGGTATTCGGAAATAGCCGAGCGAAAACTATCTAAGACTGAATCCTGTAAAGACCAATTGGACTGTAGAAATACATTCACATTATTCTTATACATTATGAAGCATCGACTCATTTGGCTGCAAGGTGGCTTGGTCTCCAATCACTGGGCAATCCCATTGATTGGATTTGTTTCTAAGTATAATTTCACCAGTGCTGAAAGGTACATTGGCTGCGTGTTGTCGCTGGGCCCTCCATCACAGTCGCCCCTCAGTCTGCAAGGTGGTAGTGACCTGCAGTGCAAAGTAGGACCGTCCACGCATCATTTTAGGACGGGACCAATGAGGATGTTAACCATTCACTCAGTCACAATAAGCCAAGTGAAATACCTTTTAAAGTTAATTCTTCAGTTGTTGTTGCTGAAAGGCTTCTTTAAGATATTTTCCATCCATTCCATTTTTTTTTCATACAGTAAATATTTAACGATTCTTTATGTCATCTATTGAGTCGGTGCATCTGCGCAGGGCTGCGAGCAGAAGATATAATTCCTGTATTGTGTGCCTGGCTTAGCCTGTAAGACAGAGCTCATCATTGCATCATCATAAGTGTAGGAATGAGTGTAAGAAGCTATATGGGTCGGAAGAGAGTTTTTACATTAAATCACCGATACTGAAATTAAAAATGCAAGCAATAAACCTGATGTTTCATGTCTAATTACACAAATCCCTGATTATTTACAAAAGTAGCAAAATGTAGAGACTATATTTAAACATTTAATAGCTTTTTATATCCTGCTTTAGCTTCCAAACTGGTCCTAAGGTTTAACTTGGATCATCATAAATGTAATAATGTGAGGTAAATTCAGTTTAAAGTTGCAGCAAATCCATCTGAAGAATTGGCAGAACAAACTTGACAAGAACAGAACTTTGTAAATGACCTAATTTTAGGAGTTAGTGGGTCAACTGTGAAAGCAGAAGTATTACAAATAGTATATCTTGTACAGTTTAAGAAATTAATAGGTCTTGACCAACAAAAGCTAAACCTGAAACGGACACAATAACTGAATAGAAGATTATAAAAATAATCCAAACACCATACGTGAAAAAAGAATAATAATAAGAAGGAATGATAAAGAATGAGAGCAGAAACAATCATGGACCAGTTACCAGCTGGTTTAGTATTAATCAGAAAGCTTTGCTAATAAAATCTGAGCATGAACCTCATCATTTTTTCATTAACGTACTGTATCCAGCGGTTGGTTCCTAACTAACTTGCTTCCAGACTAAGATGGCTGTGATAATCCTATTTTAGTATGCTTTCTATGAAATACTTCACCAAATATTTTAGAGACGTTTACCATGAAGTCGGGGAGAGGAATAATTACGTGACTGTGTGTGTGTCGGTTAGCAAGTAAGGGGAAGGGGAAAATGGTGAAGGAGAATGGGAGAGATGTGAGTGGCCCATCTATGAAAGCGCCATTAAATTGTCAGTTATGATGGATGTTCCGCCTTTTCTGCATTAACTGGTACATTAGAAGTCATTAATTCTTCAGGATATGCACTAGAGATCAGAGCCTCCCAGGGGGTCTCTCTGCCTTGATAAAGCAGGAGGCAGAGAGAGGGAGACAGACGGATGGAGGGAGAGATAAAGGAGTGCGCTAACGAAAAGAAGGAGATGATGCGATGCCCGTTTTTGATTTGCGTGCCTGCTCAGTTAGTTTCAGTGGCCTTGAGCGGCGAGATCTGAGAAGGGGCTTTTTCCGTTCTGTCAAAAAGAGGCAGGAGCACAATTAGCGCTGTTTATGGCGCTTGTTCAAACTACGGACGAGACGCGTCTCCGCGGCGCATCCGTGCGCTTTCTTCTCATTCCAGCGTCCAGTAATCCTCACTTACACACCAGATCTCTCCGGGATGAAATAACAATTAGTCCACTTAGTTTTTCCTGAGCATTAGTGGTGGATTTAGTGGAATCAGTGGACTCACTACCCTCCGATCGTTCTTTGTAAATTGTCAAAGCAGAAAACAACATTTCACTGCCAATTAAACAACAATTACCGGACATGGCGCGCTGTGATGGCTGACTAGGAATTGCTCACAACAGTGCTAATGTGCCTCTCTCCTTCACCCACACACAGGCCACTCTGACGAAACCTTGAAAAAGCAGCCGAGAGCTCCAGCGCAAACATCACAAAAGGAATAATAAGAAGCAAACAAATTTTTCTTCCTCACCTCCGTGTAAAACTAAATAACACCCCCAGGATTTGAAAATAGTTGCGTGGCTCCTTGAGATTTTATTTTCATGACCCGCTTTGTACGAGTGCAACCCCGCCATCTGCTGCGTTTAAATGCTGCAAATATGTTGACTCCAGGGTTGTCAGGGACGCGTGGAGGAGATTAGTGCCTGATGCCAAGCTGAAACAAAGCTCCCATCATTGTCCCACAATCCACCACTTATGTTGCAGTCGACCATAACTAACCGCCAGGTATTCATCATGCCGTGACAGGAGGTCACAGGCTCGTCGCACGGCTGTTGTTACCGTGCTCCGTGTGCGCTATCGCGCTTTCTGGGCTGGGGCTCCATCTGCATTTCCCAAGTTATTTGATTAATGTTTCCTCTCATTTGAAACTGGACTCTTGTTTAAAAGTTTCACACAATTACTAATATATCATTATTCATTTGTTTATCTATATCTATATATATATATATATATTGGCTTACCTTTAGCGACAAACAATTAAAAGACTAAAAGACACAGTTTTGGTAATTTGCCATTGCTATAGGCATTGCAATGCATTCTGGGTAACACTGTAGCGTTACCCAGCAAAGCAGATGGTCTCTCGGAGCGCTCTTGATTAGCATTAGGCGCTAAAGCTATCATTTAGCATCAGCTGGCTAACGCTCTGCTTTGCTCATGGGTTTGCCCTACTCTCGCTTCATCGCCTCTCACTAAAGGGACCCCCCGATGTTAATACACACAACATGCTAATCTAATTTCCTTCACATGATTATATAGAATTTTTGTGTTTTACGCTAATAGTACCATGAAGTTGAATTAAATGAGATGGGTACAGAACTTTAGTTAACTTCAAAACTTCCAGTTAACATTTAGTGGCATTGTATTTTAGAACCCATTTTATTCTGCGTTTGTGCCAAAAAAGGAAATTACAGAATTACTTTTACTTTTTTTCTTGAGCATAATTTTATAAAAACTAAATCTGAACGAAGTCATACACTGTAGCTTTTAACCAGCAGTCTGTAAAAGGTTGACTTTACATTTACATCTTTTCAGGCTTTTCTGTGTCATATATCATTTGTAAGACTTCAATCTGCACAGAGGAAGAAACTCTGAGTCCAGGGTTAGTTTGACCCTCTCACTCTTTGTTTGGTGCTGTCTTGTTGTTTTTCCACAGTCACACATCATTTCCACCATATAAAATCCTTCTTCCTACTAGCTTTTTGTACCAGTATGCAGAAGGCTGAGTTTGCTTTGTTGTACAACTCGAACACGCACAACATTTTATTAGTCATATGTTTTTGCATAATTACAATTTGAAAGGGAACGATTTTTCCATTATTCAAACAAGGATGCAGAATGTTATGTAGATTTCTATTTCATTTTTCTTTGACATGAAAATCATGACATATATTCAGATGCAAAAGCACTGATTGTTTTTTTTTTCTCTGGCCTGAGTACAGTAGCACAATTTCTACACTTTCTTTCTGTGTCATATTCAATTTCATCACGACAATGGCAGGTTCATACTCTGGGCTGTTTCAGTTTTGCCATGTTACAGACAAATGATAAATTATATTTTACTTTGCAATTGTCAGTTTTCATCTTCAACAATATTTAAAAAGCTTGTAAGACTGTGGGAAATGGACGTTAGGCGCCTGCAGAGATGTTTATTAGATTGATAAATGGGAATTTAATGGTTTGTGTGCAGTTTCAACTTTTTTCAACTTCTTTAATTACCAAAGTCCACACACACACACACACACACACACACACACACACACACACACACACACACACACACGCTAATGACACTCCATACCAGGCACCATTAAAGTCCCCATGTTAGAAACAGTGTGAGGCTTCAGACCACTCTACCCAGTCACAATCGTTCATTTCCACCGGCGCTAACGCCTCTGAGTCACACTCATACTTTTGCTCCCATCAGCAGAAAGCCATATGGTCGGGAGCTGAATGTTCCCACCTATTAAAATGTGTCAGAAATATTTCAGGTCTATTACGCAAGCGGGACAAAAAGGTATATTGTAACCCTGCCACGCTGGATGTGTAGCAGCAGCGTGTGTGTGTGTGTGTGTGTGTGTGTGTGTGTGTGTGTGTGTGTGTGTGTGTGTGTGTGTGTGTGTGTGTGTGTGTGTGTGTGTGTGTGTGTGTGTGTGTGTGTGTGTTTCGCCTTCCTTCTCGTCTGATGATGATCGTGGCTGACCCCGGGGGCGTTAAGCATGCCAAACCTTTACTCCATTACTCCACTTCAACGCAGCCCACACATTTTGAGCGCAGACTTGAATGGAGAGGGGCTCTCTCAGCACTAAACCCTCTACTGAGCACGCTGACCCGTGGCACATTCCTCTCATCTCCCAAGACCTTCCCGGAATACGCACTGGGCCCGGCTAATTACTCTTAGAAACAAGTGGGATGTGGGTGGTTTGTAATTGGCAAGTGTCAGCATCCAGTGAATGATCACTCGTCTTGAGGGCATGTGTGCCTGAGCCTCCCATTCATGTAGTCTCTCCTCCGCCAGCTGATTTCCATGCTGCTGCGCTTTCCCACTGTTTGGTTCGGCGCGCTGCGAATTTGAATCCCATGATTTTTCGCAACGGCAACAAAATAATAATCCCGCGGTTCAAGTTGTGAAGCCGCCGAATAAAGAAGCATTTCACATACGACATTTTAATTACAACCTGTTAAGAGCACTGATTCAAACGCAGGCCCGGAGAAAAGAAAGAGGAAACGCATGTTTGTTGTTTGAACTCGTCGCTGCAAATTGGCCAGCTGGCGTGCCCGGCCAATCTGGAAAACAAGCTCAACATTGAGCTGCGGTGTGATCTGAGTGAGTGGGTGGGATGCCATACATTACAAGTGGCATATCCACTGACAGGAGGCAGCCACTCTGTTTCCAATTAGGACCCGACCGTAGCCACATACACAGTAATTGTACTTTGCTGTGTTAAAACTGGACGTTTCTTTCATCTTCCGGCGAAATGACTGCTAAATATTTTGTGAATCGCAGGCCGATGCATTCGCGTGAAGGTATTTTGGACAGAAATGGAATTTGCACTTAGAAAATTAACAGTGTTGAGTGTCTGAGTGGAATGTGTGCTTGCCATGAGCATTGACTGAAACCCACCTGAGACGCTGAGCCGAGAGAGTGCGGACGTGAACGCGGAGGGCGTCTGACGCCTGGTTCTGAATGAAGCCGTGCGACCAGCAGCCTTTTGTAGGGAGGAGTAATTACAGGCGCTCCGGGCCGATTATGCAGGGCCACTGGATAGTAGGCAAATAATAAAGGAGATTTCACTTCAGCTGTCACACAAAGAATGACAAAGAAAAAACCTCGGACGAAGGGAGCGCAGGTTTCAAAGGACGCATATGAGATATGCCAAGTACATCAAGAGCGACCTTAAACTTTTAAAGGATAGATATTGGAAATGGAATTATGAACTGTCACAGGCGCAAGTAGTAAGTCATTTCCTTTCCCCCATGGCCATTCATGGCCTTTGCAGTGACTCTAATATTAGGAAATATTACTGCAAGAATTATTTTCTGACATTCAAATGTTATTGCTTCCACCAGGACGTGCATGTTTGCCGCCGCCGCCGCCGCTCGTCCGTTCGCTGGGATACTTGACTCGTGTGACAGATTGGAGGAGAGTGACGAGCGCTCGCTGTCCTGCTGCTGTCTGGACACACTAGAAATGTATGAATAATTGAGCGTCTCACTAAAAAGGCTGCGGTGAGGGGGCGTTGATAATGCGAGGCCTCGCCGCTCTGACCCCCTCTGACCCCAGCAGCGTCTCACCTCCTCCCCAGCAGGAAGCGCCGCCGCTGGAGACGCGTCCCAGGGGCCGAGTGTTCTGGGAAAGACGCGAGGAGGGAATGAAGGAGGCGTTTGTTTACTGGTTGACTCCAAATCCAAGTTTTATCATCGCTCCGGTTTGTGAACGTTCAATATACTAATACATCCACCTAAATGAAATCACCAGTTTTATGAGCAGGTCAGTTTTTCCTTTTCATTTTAAAAAGGCACACGGCCCTTAAAAGTGTTTGCAAAGCTGAAATAATTATGTAAATACTTAAGTGCTGGTGAATCAGCAAGTCAAGCGATAGTAATACAATGTTGTGTCTAGACGCTGCATTTAGGTCTTTTTTTTTTGGTCAGAAGTTCAATAATTTATAGCTGTTTTCCACTTTCCCCTGGCGCTTGGTTTCCAGCGCTGGCAAACGCGCCGTGCCAAAAACCCTTTCTGTACACGTTGTTATCTTCAGCTTTTATTGTGTTGGAGAAGCGTGTGAACGCACCGCGCCCATAAAAACCCACAGCCGTGACTCACGCTGCACAAAGAGCCTGTGAATGTGCCGTCATGTCATCGCGGGGCCGCGGCGTTTGTGCTCCCGCTGACCCGTCCTGTCGGGAGGCCATTTTGTTTCCTTTGCTGCGCGTCAGCTCGCAGTTTCTCCCTGTTTGTCCCGCAGCGGCTCCTCTGAGCGCCCGCTGTGACACGGGGTCCTCGCGCGTCCGCCGGAGCAGAGAGCGCTGTCGCCGCCGACAGCAGGACTCCGCTCCGCTACCTGCCGCTTGACAGCCTCTCGCCGTCTGACGGCGGCGCTTTGGTGCCAGCTGCTGTTTTTAGGGGTTCGGCCGTGAATACAGATTCCAGGATCGGTGTCAGGCGTGCGGTTGTGTTGGTGCTCTGTACATATTTGGAGGAGGAGGGACCCCCCCTCCTCCCTGAGCTCCCACTGCACTTCCAGTTACCAGAAGCAGCCCTGAGTGAGTCAGTGGGTCGGGTGGGGGGTGATGGTGGTGGGGGGGCTGTCAGGCAGCAGCTCCCAATTACTTGGCCTTCACCCGCCTGAGCATCTTCTCGTGCAGCTTTGTTTTACCAGCATCATCTCTGCTACACCAAAACCTGTCAGTGGAGGGGCTTTTAGGAGCCCCCTCTCCTCCCGCCTCATTCCCAGAATCCTCCCCTCTTCCTACACCGCCTGCGTGTCATCCTTCTCTTCTAATGAGAGGCAGGGATCAGCGAGGCAGACCCCTGGAGTTTGACAGAGCTACCTGTTGTGCCTCCACATTTCTTCCTCCACAGCTCTCTCTCTCCTTCCCTCTCACACTCGCCCTGTCTCTCTCGCCCACTCTCCCTAAACACCAGAGCTGTCGACTCCTGGCAGTTTGATTCTAAACTGTTCCCCCGTGTCGGGAGTAGCTGCCATGACAGAGAATAAAACGGATGAAATGTAGAGTTTGTAGTGAACAATGTGAGCATTGGCTTCCTCGCTGCATGGTTCGTGAAAGGCCAGAGTTTTCTCTTTTTAGCCGGTCTGCGAGGGATTCTTTGTATTGTGTTGATGAGCTGCGGATGAAATAGGTTCAAATCTCGGGAAATGCACATATTTGTTGTACTTCCGAGATGTGAGACTGCAGTTCAACACGAGGAGAAGAAGTAAAGGGGAAAACAACTCCCCTAAAGTCTTCTTATTCAAACCATGTGCATAAAGGTAATTAAAAAGTGTGATTGCACTAAATCCATCCACTTTTAGCTTTGGAAACTTTGAATATGAAGGTCTTCTTGCACGAGGCTCATTGTTTCAATTAGTCTTCATTATAGTTACAGTCAGGTTTCAATCAGCTCCTCCTGCCTCAGGTTTTCATAGTAAACCTCATCCCCATGTTTGACCTACAAGTCTGCAGGTCTGCCAACGTTTCCATCTCTCGTTCAATAAATAATGAATAAGGACATTTAGAGACGCAAGCGCATTTACAGCGGATATAAATGCAACACTCTGTTGCTCCTTGTGTAATTCTAGGCTATAGTGCACCACCACGAACCACGACTGGACCTGAGCTCCTCAGTGCTTCAGCCTGTGGTCCCAAGAAACAGCTGCTTCTTTCCAAACAGTTTGTCCATCATCTAAAGCAGTGGTTGTTCCTCCCAGTGCCTGATTCCACGCCGCAGCCTAAACATTATGTGACTGCATCAAATGGATAAGCGCTAATGAGTGTGTTTCCCAACAGCACCTAACTGATCCATGCTACCAGGCACAATTAACCAGTGCGAGCCAGTTTCATCGTTGGCAACAGATTAGAAGGAGCTGAGTTGCTACAGTAAATAGCTGCGGGCAGAACTTTGGTGCACGATGTGAAATGCATCCGTTGGACGCGGCTCGTGTGAAACCCGCCGCCGCCGCATGTCACCGCGACGCAAAGGAACTCTGGGATTCTCATGCAGGCGCCGCCGCGAGGGGGGGGGGGGGGGGGGGCAGACGGGTCCCCGTTTCCCGCTGCACATGTTGAGCTGGAACGTTATTTAATGGTGTTTTTAGCCCTACCAACAGTTGCCATGGCAGCCGTTTAATGAGTGACAGCGAGCGCTTGTGCGCCGTCACCCGCCCGGCGCTCTATTTCAGGCCGCTTATTTCCAGTATTCTTGGAGATCTACTTGAGGTCAATCAGATTATGGTTATTGTTTGGGCTGACATTTTAGCAGCCGAACTTAACCCGCGCGTTGCTGTGTTCGCGGTGGGAACAAGACGGCAGAGGTGTAAATAGTGGCACCACTGCACAGCATCGTGTTTTGTCAACTTGCTGTCAGCGGTGCACTTGGCAACATTCTCCTGTTTTTCCCGTCACCCAGACGTTGTCTTGCACGTGCCTCCGATGTGATTCATGAATCAACAAAAAAAAGAGCAGCGATATTTAATTAGGCTCGTGAGATTGATTTGTATTCAACGTGAAAATGCCACTTTGTGCTCTGCGATAACGGTTTTAGTTATTTATTCGCTTTACTTTTCGGTGGCTTCCTCGAAGCCTTTGCACAATGCAGCAAAGGACAAAATGGAGAAAACAAGGAGAAAGGAGAAGACAGTGACTTCTCGAGCTCTCGCTGTTCAGCTCACACGCCGCTGTCAAGTAGGTCAATGCGACAGGCTTGACTGATTCCTCCTCTGTGGAGGTTTTGTTCAGCCTCTTGCTGAGTAGGTGCCTCGGTGGATTCACCTGTTTGATAAAGCTTACACAGATGCAGAGTGAGCTGCTGTTCTGTGGGGAGACCTCTGCGGGCTTCTTCTGGCCAAAACCAAAGAAATACCAAAATTTAAAAAACAACTTTCAGTGTTGTATTAAATTCCATCTAAAGTGCATGCAGTGCCATGGGACACACGCTGGTCTTTAAGCTCGGATGCTTCTTTTGAGGGACCGATCATCTCCATCGGGACCAGCTGAGCCTTTCTTCTTGCAGTCGTCTTCCCCCTCTTTTGTACGTTCCGCAGAATGTGGAGCGTATTGACTTATAGCCTAAACTTCGCGGACGCACTTCCTGCACACTCGGCTGCTTTAAAAAGACCACATCTGACTCATAATAGACCTCATTAGACTTGTATTGAATGAGCTCTGAGCCGGCGTAACGTAGCCCTGCTGTTAGCTGCTTTTTGCCTCCGTGTGTATGTTCCATTAGAGAATTAAAGATTAATTGCCAAATTCCTCCACTTTAAAGCATTGATTAATTACAGTGCGAATCACTGGTGGATCCAGGAGATTAATGTCATGAGATTCGCCCCCTTTTAGATAGCTATTGATTTTGATTTGCTCAAAAATGTCTGTCTTCTCATCCCAGGAGGGCAGAGGCTGCTTAAAGTGCGAGCAAAGTGCCAGGCATTTTGTGAGGCAAAGCTTAAAATATGAACACTGTGAATTAAGAATCCCTTAATTGGGTGACAACATGTTTCCAATGGCAACTGAGGATAAAACATTCATAATCAGGGACCGAAATGATTAACTGTGTGGTTAGTTAAGGTTTTGATATTAAAGAACTTACTAATGCTGAAACCAGCTCGCTGTCTACTTTCTGAGGTCTTCCTCCTCATTCGCTGTGCTTTTGCCCACGTACGATGCACAGCACGCTGCCGCTCAGGCGCAGAGGAAGACAGGCCTCCTTTTTGCGGTTGCCGCGTTGTCACTGTTCAGCCTCAGTCACAACAAATCAGAGCGACTGCAGCACGCCGTCTGTTGGAAACGGGGGGCTCTTCATCATTCGTGCGCCACTGGGAGGTAGTCTTCCAAACACGGGATTATGCCCATTGTGATCCGCCTAAGCACACTGTATTAGCCATGTTCTCGTGAAATCACATGAAAGCCACTTTTGAAAGGCAGGATGCTTGTGATACGCCTGTGTCAGGGGAACTGGAGCCGCATCCGAGAGCGCGTGATCTCCGATTCAATTACGCCTCCATTTTAAATGAGACATCTTTGCTGTAAAATTCCCAGATCCCAGATCAGGGAGTAAGTGACGGGACCCATGTGTGATCTGCAAAAAAAACCGGGGGGGGCAGATTCTTGCTGCCAGTCTCTGTAGAGCGTTCACCCCTCCTCCACTGCATTCACAGGTGATAGCAGATATGAGAGCATACGTGAGGCCTCGATCACACACTGTATATCTGCTCAACAATCATCTATTCCTTTTCATTTTTTTCCTATTTCCAATAGTGGAATGAAATGGCAGCCCCACAACTAAAGCATCGCCTTCTTTCTTCCGAGGCTCCACTCACCTGGGCTTCACATGGATGTCTGCGAGTCTCACCACACTCAACCGGTTGAACTCAATCAATAGAGCTAAGACAGACCATTGGTTGCAGGTCACGTAAGCTATGTTGTGGGAATGTTTGTGTCCGTGATTGAACTGCCTCCTGGGCCCGTGTTAATTGAGCTCCCCGTAATCACACGCGGACCCGCGTGATCAGTGTCTGCAGCCCTGGAAGTGGCGGCTGAGATTATCCTCTTACCTGGATGTTTCATTTTGAGGATGAAATTGAAATAGATTTTTGCCTCCCGCTTCCACATTCTGGCTGAAGCAGGAATGGAACTGACTCACCGAGCGCTACACGAGGCCGCAGCCTGCGTCGCTGCTCCAGGAATGGCAGCTTTGGTGGTGAGCTCCATCACATTAGTCCTCACTGAAGCATTTTAACAACCCGGGGATGGATTGCATGTTGTCCAGATGTTAACAGCCCCTCCTGCGTTAATACTAATGACCTGGGTAACGTAGCACGTCAGCATTTTCACGTAACCAGGGAAAACAGGCACTTAATCCTGAGGACATTTATATTTCCAGTCGGTGGAGCTTAATGACGTTGGCAATCCCTTGAATTGTCTTCCAGCGCTACAATAAGGTTGACCTTTTTGGTTTTTAGGGAAACGTCTGAACACCGGCTGAGTAGATTGCCATGACATTTTGTACAGACATCTATATTACCTGCAGGATAAATTAGAACAGTGGCCAAAAATGCCTTGTGTCCAAAAACTACCAGCAACACAAGCAGAACTTGCAGTTTGTGCTTGGTGCTAATTCTGTTAGCGTGCTAGCATTACGCGAACTTCATAACAATGCTTAAATTAGCATTTCTTACTCACTTGGAGGATAAAGTTGTTTAAAATGAATGATTCTCAAATATGTGTGCTTCTGGATTAACACATACTGTAATGGAGCCATAGATCCAGAGTTCTTCATCCACTGTTCTGGGGCCTTTCAGTGTAATAACTACGGATCCTGAGCGAGTCCTGTGATCGTAACATGGTTTCATTCATAGCCATAAGACCCACTAACAAACCTGTGAAGTCATTCTTCCAGAATTGTATCTGTAATCTGTGCTGTGTAAGATTTCCTGCGGTGCACTGTCCTGATGTTATTACAGACGTGTCTGAACTGACTGCAGCCCATCAACTGGCTCATGGACTCCTCTCCTCTGACAAGCCATGACTTTCAGCCCACGACTGCCCGAGGCTCATGGCAAGTGGTGTTCTTTAAAGGCCACTGTAATACCTAAGAATTAGATAAACAGTATTGGCTTCATTTTTAAAGTCTGCCATTCTTGGTGCTCATTCAATTGCACAGTATAATGTCGAAAAGATCTTCACTCCAGAGCTGAAGAAAGCCTTTATTTGTCCTTATCACATTTGTTACAATGTCACAACAAAATTGGTGCTCTGCATTTAACCCGTCCCCTGGGGCAGCAGTGGGCTGCCATGGGCACCCGGGGAGCAAGCGTGAGGTGTATTACTCAAGGACACACATGGTGCTCTGCTGGGTTTGAACCTGCAACCTTCTGCTTCCCAGGCCAATGCTCTACCCATTTATTTGTGAAGTCGGCTTCATATTTGCAGATGAGCCTTTACCTTCATGTCACCTCTGCGACTTGGATTAAACAATGCCAGCACCAAACTACTGGATTGGTCCTTGTCCTCTGAGGATGTGTTTCCAGTCACACCCCAATAAATCCCTTCGCAATAATGAATAAGGTACAAGCTCAATTCATTTTCCTAGTAAACCTGGGCAGGCTAATTTGTACAAACATTTCGTTTGGTGGATGCAATTAACCGTAGTGTGACACAGCAGAGACGAATCATACCAGAGAGGGTGACTCAAAATAGGGTCTCGCGTGTTTTTCCTTAGTTAAATTCATTAGAGTGAAGAAGTCATTATCTCTGCAAACTGCCACGGCTGAATAATTAATCATCCCATCACTTGTTTGTTTGACCTGAATGTATAACATTTATCCATGGCTTCTCACCTCCTGAGGAAATCCTTTCTTTAATTTGCGGAAAATGTTGGTGCCGCATCTTGAGTCCAGTCTTGATTTGCCTAATGCATAATAAATTGCAATTATGTGGCACTTTTAGAATTCAAGGCCAGCAGCACCTTGAGGTATAACAAGAGGCCTTTAGAAACCCAAACTAATGACCACATTACTTCTCCGCCCAGGACGACTACATGGCGACTTTTGTGTTTTCACAAATATAGTTGTCAAGGGAGTTTTGACCTTAAATGTCGCACAAAGCCCAACCATGTGAGGCGTAACGTTCCCTCCTGAGTTGAAAAGGTGTGAAATTCATCAACTGTGCGGTTACGTACTTTATTTCGTAGTCGTTTGTCTTTTGAGATCCATTTGGAATTTGGTGCCTTTTACCGTGTATTAAAACCGTACAATGCGCTTTCGTTTTTGTTTGCTTGTTTTGTCAAAGCTGACATTTTGGAGCTGCGGAACAAGCCTTTCACATCAAAAGTGTCAAAACGCCACAACAATAGCAGGTGAAAGTGGAAATAGATTCTGGTTGGCAATAACCTCAACTAGTCCCCAGTGTACTCACATGTACAAAGGGGGTTTTCATGCTTTTAAGGCCAAATAAAATCAAAAATAAAGCAGCCTTTGTGTTCTTACGTGTCCCTCATTTTCCTGCATTGATTTTTCGTACTGTAATTGATTAGTGCATGAAATGATACAAAGACTCACTGTGCACTACGCCGTGTGTAGCGGGGTAACATTTAACTCAGATTGGGTTTTTGTTGACTGTCGCAAGAAAGGAGCCATTTAGAAGATTGTGCTGTTGATTAGAAAACGAATTGTTTAAGGAGCTCAAAGAAATGCACTAATGCGAAATAAATTCTCCCATGGCGAACTGTCCGCTGGTCGCGGCTTGCCCCGCGTGTGCGCGTTGTCGAGAGCGCTGCTTCCGATGAACCGACTCCAGCTCGTGTCATTAATTAAGACACAGAGTGTTACGGGTCTAAAAGCCTTATAATGAGCCTGTTGGACAGAAAACTGAATAAATGCTGAAGACGAAGGAGAAACTGCAGCTAATCAAAGGGTCCAGTCAGTGTATTTCTAGTGTAAAGACCTGTGAGTGGAGGCTGAAGGCAGAAACAGTTGGCTCTCAATCAAACAAGTCCTCCAGAACCACACACACACACACACACACACACACACACACACACACACACACACACACACGCTTTCCAGACATTTGGATTTAAAAGGGAGCCAAAGATCAAATTGCACTTAAGAGACAAAGTGTGAGCAGTCTGAAGCTGCTGTTTAATGACGCCCTTTGTTTGTTTTCTGGGAAATTCACTTTCTAATCTCTTGGACTCTGTGAAGGCTTGCCAGGGAAATAAAGCCCCTTGATTTCTTATTTTATCTGTGGACAACCAAATCGATCATCGTCTCCTCTGCACCTGCTCCAGCAGGTCCAACCAGTCCGAGCAAATAAGAGAGGCCCATGCTGTCCATCCTGCCCTCCAATCAGGTCTATTTAGACTAGGCTGTTTCAGCGGGAGGATGAGGCACACACTGGTCCAGCGCTACTCGGTGTCTCCTAGAGACAAGTGTTCAAAAAAAGCAAGCCGATTTCCCAGGATCTTGACACATCTAATTGAGATTTCATGGCCTATTTTCCTCCAGATTCGAAGCCTTGCTCCGTCCTGCCGCGAGAAGCATCTCCCCCAGGGTCCAGATGAAAGAAATTGTTTTCAAGTTTTATTTGGTTTTTGTTGCTTTAAGGTATTTTTTTTTATCACGCTGGAGCAGCATTTCAATAAAAGTGCTTCTTTTTATGTTCAGTATCCAAAGTTACTGCCTTTGATTTGATTTGTCTGAAAGCTAGTGGAAAAAAAAGTTTCTTTCATCAGAATAATTCATTGGACTTCATGCACAGATTGGCCATGATTGTTGCCAAAAAACCAAAAAACTGCTGCTTCATTGTTTTGTTCTGACCATCACAGATTTTCTTGCTCTTGGCTGTCAGTCACTAGAGTAGACAGAGGATTTAAATCCTCCATTTTTACATATTTGAGCTCATAGATATCCATTGCGCTGTAAAAGTTTAATATCCATTCCTGTTTGAGCATTTATCATCATATGGCTCTAGGTAACACAATAAAGACACAAATTAATTGATTTGAAGTCCATTTGCTTCACAATGAATATTCCCATATCAATTTATCTCTCCAACCATGTGCTAATATGTCTACAGTCCCTTGCTCCTCTACGCTGACATCATCCAGTGTTGCATTACGCAGCCCTGACCGCCTCAGTGGCAGCACCGGCTTCCCAGCAGGACCCGTGCTGGATGGCCTCTGATCAATGACATCATGCACGCGCATCAAACCCGAGCACCATGAGGGAATATGTGAAAGTCAACCCGGCCCCACCCCTCTGAGGCTTTTATTTCTTCTGGATTAATGCAGGTGACATGACAGCAAAGCATTAGCGTCAGCAGAGCAAAGACATTAGGGGATCTTGTTCTTTGGGGCTTGAGATTTAATGTTCTGTTTGTTCTTTTTATGCATAACAGCACTGCTTGCATATGAAGTATCAAAGGCTTCACAGTGATACTTTGACTGAACAGTCTGGTATCTAAGAAGTCAAGAGTGAAAAAAGGAAGATCATTTCTCTGTTCTTAGAGTACAGTAGAGAATGCTGCTGCTGCTGCTGCTGAGGTACAGTATATGTGGTCCAGCAGCCCAACACATCAGATACTTTGGCATCCATTTGACCTTGACTGGCAGGAAACCAGTAACAATAACAACGGGTTTGAGCTGGTATGAGTTTCTCTGTTGTTCCACCTCTCAGCACTGCAGTATATTTTTCTAATGGTCGTCCTCCCAGGTAACAGGCATCACCAGCAGGCCTCGACCGAGGGAGCGGCTTTGGGGGATGAGGATGCAGTTTGCTTCGAGAGGTCCGTGTTTATGTGTGTTGGCAGTTGAACACATAATGATAAGCGGTGGGAAATGGGATTTTAAGAAAGCGGAGCCATCATTTACACAGTCACAGCTCACATACGTGTTTTCCCTCTGTAATGAAGTCAGACAGACAGGTCTTTTCCTTTAGTAAAGCACTAGTTGGGTGCGTTTGGTTTATGTATTCTGTTTTGCTGTGAATAGCGTAAACTAGCTGTTTTATCCTCTTTTTGGCCGTTCCTTCCTTATACAGAACCAGACGATGACATTTGGCTGCTATCACTCATTCTGCCCAAAACAAATGCAGAAGGCAAAGCCGATTTAATCAGATGTGACTGTGATTGTTTTCAATAAAGACACAAAACACCAGTTTTTCTTTCCAGGTGACCAAAGTTGAGTTAGTAAATGAGAACATGTGTTTTATGGTCTGATATGAAGTCATGATGAGACAAAACTCATCCAAAACCTATTAACCCTGTTATATTCTGTTTTTATAGTTTACCCAGAGTGCTGCAATCTCAGAGCAAAGGAAAACAAAACGCACTCCAAGCTCTTATACAGCTGTTTTTTTAATGCTAGCCTCATTTGCACTGTTCCAGGAAGCTCATCTCAACATGCTGCAGTCCAGTCCCAGCAGGGAGCGACAATAATCACCTCCATGCAACGCTGAGATCATTGTCACACAAGAGGCTCCAGCACAGGAAACATTAATGCCTCATGGGAACCGCTATTGACATCTTAGTCCCCTTTACTGGGATCTATTGAAGAGCCAGAACACCTGAGTGTGATTAAAATGCTCCACTGCACAGTTACCAGTGAGTGTTCAAGGAGGTCAAGAGCAGCCACGCCCAGTGTTTAACAGCAGGAGCTGGGATCATGCGTGATGGCTGTAGTGGATACTGGTTCGCACTGGAGCCAGTCTGAAGCCATATTTCCTCTTGAACCCGGGACCTTTAAATAAGGAGCTTTTGCCCCGGCACCTCGAACCCAACACCATCTGAACAAACACACCACCCACGCTTTCCTTCTGCTACCTACCAACCTACGAAACATTTGTACAGTGCAGTTTGTACATTTGTAATGTCCTTTACCACCTTGCCGGAGTTTTTTTTTAACTGATTCATTTGGAATCACTCCTGTTTAGATTTATCGGGTTCTTTTGCATTAAAATGTGCTGTTTGGATAGAAATGTCACTGCAATTTAAAAGACAATGCAAGTAAATGTGAACATGTCATTTAATGAAATTATCATCAGAATTAATTTCCACAATTTAAGTGTGCAACTTTATTTTCTACCGGCACGCATTGTACTGTAATCCAGATCATCCACAGGGCACCAGAGGAGGAGAGCGCCCCCTACCGTGCTCCACAGTCCACCTGAATCAGGTGGAGACCCTGGGCCTCCACATTAAGAAGATGGATTAGATTAATGACCGTGGCACTGACCTGCACTCCCTCTGAGAGGCTGCAATCCACGTAGTACACATTTGTTTGTATTTGTGGCCCTGAAATATAGATGGATATGTGATGCCCAGTCATAATCAGGTCTGCATGCAAGCACATTGTTTCCATTAAAGTAACACTGCTTTACAGCAAAGAGTTCCTGGTGAGCCACCTTTTAGCCCATGGCCAGTAAGCATCACATGACCATGTCTCCCCTATCAGATAATGTCTTTAAGTAACTATAATACCCTTCTGTAGCTTTAATGGGAGTCTGTTTGTGACTAAGATTAATTAAAGGAGAAAAATAAAAAACTATTCACACAATAGCTTCTTTATTTAAACAAAGGGTAATCTGTGGTGATTTTGAAGCTATTCCTTTAAGGCCACACCCATCAGCCAGCCAATCACAGCGTAGGCAGGAAGCTACTGCACCATCTGTGTCCAGGTTAGAGCAGGAAGTCTGGTTGATGAGACACAGACACATGGTTTACCTGCCAAAACAAACCACAGCATATAAACACATCCTAAACCCACAAGGGCCGTCGTTGCTGTCGGTGAGACAGCGGAGAGACATGAAACGAGCTAAAAGCTGCGACTGGATCCGGACAGAGGAGCAGCAATGTGCAAACCTTGTAAGCTTCATAGAAAGAGGAAGGAGAAACAAAGCTGGGAACGGCTGCTTGTCAGCTGGTTCGTCGCTGTAGGAGTAGTTGAGCTTTCTGAACCTTTTCATTCGAGTCACGTTCAAATGTTGAGTTCTACTTGTAAACATTTTTTCTGTGCTCCCAGTTAACATTTACCGACCCCAGACAAGCATTGTGACTAATGAGAGTTAAATATTCCCACATCACCCACACTGCTGTGTTTCTTTGTCTCCTTGCTGAAATCAGGATGGTTGTTTTCTTGCTGCTCCCTGGGTTTGGCATGGTGCTGCTGGCCAGGAGCACGCTGGGAGGCTGTGGCAGGAGGATGGAGCTGGACCAGAGCTACAGGAGCCGGGTAGGACTTTCCAATGACCGTTGCCTTGGATGCCACACAGGGCAACCTCCTGAGTGGAATAATATTTAATACCCCAGTAATCAGAGGGTGTGTGTGTGTGTGTGTGTGTGTGTGTGTGTCTGTGTGTGTGTGTGTGTGTGTCTGTGTGTGTCTGTGTGCGTCTGTAAGCAAGCCTCAAAGCTGAAAATATTGACGGCTACACTGTGATAATGTCTCTGGGTTTTTGACTTCAAGAGGAGACCCTGCTTCACTATGCAGCGCCTTTATTAGGTGTTCATTTACTGCGTCCATACGCTTCCTGTCCACCTCTATTAATAGGAACAAGTCAGAAGCAGTGGAGCTTCTTACCTTTCCCTGATTCATCACTGACCTTCCTTGTTTCTGATCTTTCAAACATAATCTACCTACAGAGTAAGCCTTTCTGACATTCTTTTAAGCCACACTTTAACCAGTTGCTATTAAATATAGGGCCAATAGGAAACTGAACTGCGTCATTGTAACAGTTCTTGCTATCTAAATGCTAATGATCTAAATTGGTATTTTTTGTGAACATGGATTATCTTCATTAAAGCCAGAAACCAGAGGAACAAGCCGTCATACCATATGTATGTTCAAAGACACACGTGTCACATCTTCTCATATACATTCTTTCATATTAACAAGGAGGAAGATAATTGGAATTAGACTATACGAGACGTAATTTAGCTGGAAAGCTCTTACTAAAGCTGCCAGGCCAATCGTTTTCCAGCTGTGTTCATTTTTTTTTTTTTAAAGAAACTTCTCAGCAAATCACTAGGACGTACATAGTGAAAGACACGCTGCGGCTAGTAGGAAGACACTTCAGCTTCCCACTATTATTTAACAATGTGCTATTTAAAAAAGTGCACAATAGCAACTTTCTTGCAAGATCGTGCATGATTTGTTATAGAGATAATTGTTTTCCATCTGTTTATACTGTATGTGAGTCGCCAAACTGTGTGAAACTACATGGAGTTATGAACCACTTCTTCTGCAATGGGCGCAATCATAAATAAAGTGCTGAGTTATGCTTCTCATAGCCAATGCAAGCTAACCGGCTTATTGAAAACATTTGTGTGGCACACTACATAGATTAGATTAGGGAATATGGACTATAATGTTATTCCAAACCCAAAGGGAATAATCTCTTCTATGCTAATGTACAGTTTTTCTACATTAATTTTAACCTTACCTAAAGATCATGGAGTACTGCTTTTCCCCCAGTAGGCCATGAATTAGGATTTCAGTAGCCCAGCATCACTTGAGGTTTTACAGGTGACTGGACGTTATTTAAAACGGGATGTGTGCAACTATGATGCAAAATACAAAATTTTGCACCAGTAATTTAATAATTGTGTCCTGTAAGAGAAGAAAGGTTGTTGTGGGACAAACAAGTGAATGCATTTAAGATACAAGCCTTTGTTTTGTCATTTAAGAGGAAGCATGGGGTTTATTTTATGGGACTGTTACTATTTTCACGCATGCTCTACTGTTGAAACTTTTCTGCAGTGAACTTATTGAGCTTAAGCATTTGGCCTGTGCTTTTCCAGGTTTATGTGTTTGAACCACTCCTCCCTGCTGAAAGCATCGATCCCCTCCTCGCATATATCCAAGCGAGCCTATCTGTTGCTCCACCCTCTGAAAGTCGACAAAAGATGTGCATGGGATGAGTCCGCTACCGCCCCTGCTGCAGAGTGCGCTTCGCCACTGTGCATCGTGCTCACGCTGCTGTAACACCAGTGCCAGGAACGCTCAGAGGACGCGTTTTCTGGTGTTTAAAATATGTCAAGGGAGCCAAAATTACCGCCCACCTTTGTTCCCAGCGTGCAGGTCGAGTTCTGAGGGCTGACCATTGACTGTGAGTCTCTGAGGCAGACAGTGGGAAGCACGTAGGCTGCTGCACGGCTACTGTACTGGAGAACTGCGCTGTCCGTGGTGCTGAAACCTGCAGACGGGTTTAAGCGTTCTGCACCGACACAGCAGAAACATCAGGTGCACATTTCCGATTATTTTGTGCCTTATTCCGACAAGTGACGAAATAAGAGTGCGCACATGGCGCAGACGGGGAGGGGGGGCATGATGTGGCAAAACACGGGCGAAGACGGGCGTGTTTGGATAGTTGTTTTGGAGTTTGTTTAAGGTCTACGGTAAATGTGTAAATATGGGCGAAAAACCGGGGCGCGCGCTTACAAACACGTGAACGCTAAAATGGCTCGGACGTGGTCAGCTGCCCCTTTTTTGAAGCCGGTGACTGTGGTGTAAAACGCGTATTTGAGGGAAAAAAAACACCCAATAGTCAAAGCCAGTGCGTTATTCCCGCTTGCTGCACCGTGCGTGTCTCGGCGAGGCGATGTTTGACTTCAAATGCCATATTTAGGAAAAATGCTTGATCGCTTTGAGTGACTGGGAAGAGGACGAATGGCACCGTGTGCTGCGATAAGACGGCTGAGCCCAACGAGGACCGTATTAGAGCCAATAGCGTTGAAGAGCCTGTGTGTGCATAAGAGGTGGATGGAGCCACTGTGGGTATACTTCCGCGTTCAATGCTTGTTCATGTGTAGGTTGAATGGATGAAACGGAGAGAGCGGAGAGGTATAGGCATGCTGTGATACGGCCCTATAAATTTGCCGGCAGGACTATCTTCCTTTTAAAGACAACCTCCTCCTTGCATTGGTTTTCACTCAGTGATGTCGCGTATTTGTGTGGCGCACCTGTAAAGAGCGAGACAGGCAGAAGCCGGCTTTTTTAATTATTTGATTCCTTTTATTTCTTCTGTTCTTTTTTCCCTTTTGTTTCATGCATTTGCTGAAAGGAAATCATTTCTGTGTTTTGATTTAATAAATATTTCATTTCCTCATTTTATCTTGTTTGTGTTGGCTTTTATGTTTCCAAGTTTGAACTAAGAGAGCGGAATTCATCATTTTACGAGCTATTGGCCAGTTGTTTCATTCTGAGATTGTTTGCCTAAGGACGTCCATAACTTTCATTTATAGAAACGGTAAGATATTTTTACACATTTGCTCCATTCACCTGAAACATTTCAGATCGATATTTCAGCCTGTGTCAGTTCGCTGAGGACAGTGAGTAACGCGGTTCATGCATCCGCTGTAGTCTCATCTTATTGCATGTGAACGCGATAGCAAAGTCACCGTGATGCATTCATGTTTCCACTGACTGCTGATTTTCAACTCTGAATTGCGGCGATTTGGCTTATCACAGACTTACACGGCACGATAAGTAGGCGATCTCCTCACATGTGCTCTATTCAGACCTCACAAGGTTTCAGACGTGGACGGACGCTGTTATTGCTGTAGTGTGTAGAAATATAGGCCTGGTTAGTGCTGAAACGTAGGATCCGCAGGGTAGTCGGTTATTTAAACGCATCTAAAGTAGCTGAAACGTTTGCATGTTGGGAATAATATACTGATCGCACTGTTTTTTTATGTAGAATCACAGATTAGTGGCTGAAATCATAGCTGCGTAAGCAAAATCGGATTTTAATCGGATCACGTCAAAACTTGAATTTTATTTAGATTATAAATGTAAAATATGGACCCGCACCAGTTTGATTTAACGTGGACTGCGTTTTTATAGATTACCACTTAAGTGTGAATGTAAATATTATCCAATTTATTCAAATAGGAATCACGCAACAAAACCCATACTGAAGACTGTGTGTTGCACTTGGAGTTGCTGAAGGATATTTTCCAAGTTCTGGAAAAAAGCTAGTTCTCAAATTTAATGCTTGTATTATTAGTATGTGGACACTTTTTGCTTCAAAACAACGTTTATGGCTATAATTAATTTATACCTATCCATTTTAAGCATAGGACTATATCCCTGTGCGCTTGGTGCAGGAGTCAAGTATCTAATTTTGAGCTTTCTTCCAAAAAACAAGTGAAGGAACGCTGGTGGCACACGGACGCAGCTTTCAGGAGCATTTTCGCTTGCTTTTTCGCTGCGTCGACATTCGTCTCCAAACGACGCTCTTAGGTCAGGCAGGTGGTGACTCTCAAAGGACCGCTACGACGAGCGAAGAGGTAGATCACGTGATACGGAGGGGGAGCACGCGCGCCGTGGCGGTCCTGAGAGAACCTGTCAAAGTACACCTGCAGCGAATTAATTAGCTAATAATGCATTTCCGGGGTACACTCAGGCTCTCCGCTGATTGGCTGAGGCTTTGATTTGTGAGCGCGTTCCCGCCGCCGCCTTCCACTCTGCTGCGTAGAGATCGACGCCAAAGTTTGATGTCTGCAGAGTAAACATCAATAAATATCCGAGACGCCGACTCAACACCTCAAGGTAAGAAGCCGCGGAGGTTTAGAGCAAAATGCGTCAGGACGGGAAAGTGCTGCAGCTAAAAGTACGCGCATTAATACCGTAAAGTGGTAGCTAGCCAGGCCGAACGCGGTCTGGCGGCGCACGCGACTCGGCTCTCGTTCGAGACACTTCGTCGAAATGATGTGCTTTTTAAAATTAAATTTTAAACAAACAAACCGCTAACTTGTGTAAAATATAAAAAAGTTAAAATAGCTACCTCGACGCTAGCTAACGGTTCTACGCCTAGCGCTACATGGCTCCTGTCGGTGAGCGCAGACGTGCTCGTGGGGTTATGCTAGTTCCGCGTGCTAGCGGAGCGCTGCCTTTACGCCAGGTGTGGCCCGCTCGCTAATGACCGGGCCGCCGCAGCCGCAGCTGCCTAAACGCGGGGTGACCCCAAACGCGGCCTCGAGCGTCGGTTTCCTCATTTAAACTGGACGCTGGTCCTTGACTTTAACGTGTGCATTAGCAAAATCTAAGTTAGAATGTGCTTCCGTTGTTCGGAATGGTGTTTTGTATCATGCTATCTCGAGCTGAGTTAATAAATAAAACTGGCTGTTCTTTGCCACAGATGCACACATTGTGTGGTCAGCCTTTATTTTAAACCTCGGCTCATGACGTGTGCTCAAACCAATGGTACAGTCACTGTAAATTAACAATTAAAACAAAGTACGTATATGGTACTGCAACTACAGCAAATAGGCAGTTTTTAACATTCTCTGCACTTGTGTTCAAAGGGTCTGAGGTATTTTGAGGCAGTAATCAATTACACATGGCATTGAGTAGTATTCAGTCATGGAAAGATTGCATATTGACAAGCCCCCAACAATTTGTTCTACCCCGAGGTTCTTAGAACGCAGAACCTCTTGTCCTGTGAGTACAGTCCAGCAAAGGAACGCAGCGTAGCTTCCAGGGGGTTTAAGGTGCGATGGTCTGGATCACGCAATGGGGCAGAGTTGCCTGTTCTTTGTTGGACCAGAATTAACTAGTCGGGGTTTTGTATACCTGTGTTGATCGTTTTGTGTAGTCTTTATGTTGCAGTACTGGTTGTGGCTATGATGCTATTTTTCCTGTAACTGGATAAAGAGGCATATGTATAGTATATTGTCCTACACACTGTTTCCAATGTGACTTAATTAAAAACAAAAGATGTTTATCACTTTAGTTTTAAGGTACGTTCTGATTATTTTTCTGTTACGAGGCAAGAGATTTCCATTTGTAAAGTGTAATTGCACATCTAGTCTGAAGCTAAGCTTTTCGTGAGGATGCAGTAGGAGATGCCCCTGTTTGTTTCGATGTATATCTGCTGCTTTTAAGCTTTTTTTACCCCATCTCTGTTCATGCAACTTCTAGTTTCTGCAGACTGTGCTCCTGAGAGGGACACGATAAGAGCAGTTGTCCTTATGTATTATTGAGCTCCCACGTTTGCCTTTCTAAATAAAGGCTGCTGACAGTGTGACTAAAATGCAGGACAGTGAGTGAACTTCCAAAGGCCATATCACTGTGCTGTGTGCAGCAATGTGTCCTGCTGTCAAAACTGGGTTAGTATACAGTGGTTTCAGTAAAGGCAGTTTTGCCCCTTTGTCCTCCTTAAATGTCCATCCCATCCCCCTTCGTGTTTTTTTTGTGGCCTCCCCCTCTACTCCTCACTCTGCAGCTGATTTAATCTGGGTTCTGTGGGTGGTGCACAGGACTGTTCTCATTCTGTTGGCCACAGGGTGGCCCTCCCTCTACATGTGTGGGTCATCACTGGAGGCCAACATCGCAGTGTCCTTGAACCATGTCACTGCATCACAGCAGCTTTAGTAGATCACTGTATCGCATGCTTTTCACATAGGTGTGTTGTAATCTTTAGCTGTAGCAGCCTAGTAAGGGGGGTTGTATAAATATATGGCTTTTGTAGTGTGTATTACTGTTTTGACAAACTAATGTTTCGGATTAATAGGCTCTTGTCAATGTGTCAAAATGGCTGAAACACTAAAGTGACACCTTTTTTTTTTTAAACAAGGTGCTAAATGGACACACTGCCCTACTTTTTTTGGTTTGAAAGTGTTTTCTTGCCATTTCATTTATTTCAGTCTGGTATTTAGCCAATCTTTACAAAATTGTTTTCTTTCATGCTCATCTTCAACAATGTGTCCTTCAGCTGAAAATAAGTTGCTGTAAAACATTTTACCATGTCATTATTTGGAATATATCTAAATGGGTTCATTTACGTAGATGACTTGTTACTAATTTCTGATTTAATTAAAAATAAATTCTTAAGCCGCACTGAAGCAACTTAATAGGTTTGTGTTTTTTTTTATGGGGGGGCAATGAGTAGAGCAGGAGATACATGTACATTATTAATAATGTTGATTCTTGTGACTTGTTAATATTTTTACATTGGTTTTTCAATTGTGTCAAGCCAGAAAACATCAAAATTGCCTCTGGTGGAAAATTCTCAGCATAAGTCAATATTGATGAACATGTGTTGCAGTCTCTTGTGCAATACGAACTATCTGAATTTTATTTCAGGCCAAGCTCAGAATTGCATCACCTTCAGTTATTATTCTGACATGCTCAGCTTGCATGTGGGAGCTGCTGCACAAGTTGCTCGTGACTCTGCCCACTGTAACCTCACACCTTCAGGACACACCAATGCATTATGTATACAATTATGTTCTAGGAATTCAGCTAATATTTGAATATTAATCCAGCAAAGTGAGTAGCCGTATAATGAAATTGATCTGAGATGAGGACTAAAAGTCCTGCTGGTGTGTGAACTAGTAAATTACATGCTCAACTGAAGACTTTTTAATTAAATTAACACAATTTAGAGCCTTGAACAGTCCGTGTTGGACCTAGGGCTTCTCATCAAGTTACAAGAAGTGCAAACCTGTGTATGGTCGCAGCATTTGCTTTTGTATACTTCAGCGCGTGTGGGTAGACAAGTCACATCTGTGTTTTCAGCTGGGATATTTTGAACCGTTACTTGTGGGCTTTTAGTTTTCAAGGACAGGCCGTGCATGTCAGTGATGCGCACTCTCGAGTTCTTCACTCTGCAGCTTGTCACGCATACGTGGTCGATTTAATCCTGAGGGGCTAGTAGCAGAGTTTCGTGCCTCCTCACTTTGAGTGCCGAGTGTCACATGAGTACATGTTGAACTCACTGCTGCAGGTTCAGTTTGGGGAAGTTTTCTCCTTTTGTCTAATGTGAGATCTGGCTTGTGTCCCATAGGTGGTAATACATAATCTTAATACTTAATGCTGTAACATTTTGTCGTTCAGCACACGTCTTTATATAATCTGTAATACTGACAGGCTGGGTGAACTTTTCACATACCATATGACTTTACGATGTTTGGTCACATAGAACTGCCCTTATGTTCATGGATCTGCAAGCTGCCGTGTGGATGCTGTTTCTCCCTTTTTATTATAAATGCCAAAGTTTAAAAAACTAAAAATATCTAATTGTATATTTGTAGATGTATCTAAAATAAGTTCCTTGATTTGTAGATATATCTAAAACAAATTCCTTGATTGCACTCATCAGTTTAACTAAATATATATATATATAAATTTACTAAAGCGGCAGTGGGGACCTTATTTCTGGCTGTAGGCTGCTTTTATAATGACTCTTGCTTATCGTCATATAGTATGAATAACTTTTAGCTTTAAATTGGGAATCACTGTACTTGCTTCATGCGTGCAGAACAGTTTCTTTCCCGTGAGAGATGAATTAAACTCTTTAAAAGGCAGCCGGCACAGTGGAGTGTGTGGAGGTGAGCGGGTTTGTCTTAGCACTAATGGGCAGAAGGCTTAAAAAAAAAAAACTTGTTTTTTTTTTTTTTTTTTTTTTTTTGGCGGGGAGGGGGGGTCTGGTTTCAGATGAAAAGTAAGGCAAGGCCTCTAGGAGAACAAGATGGTTTACACTAAGAGGAGGCTGCTGGCTGCACACAGTGCAGACTGAATTTTTTTGGGAAGAGGCGTGCTGCCAGGCTTCCCTTCCAAGTGTTTATCTAATAAAATATTTCTGCCTTGTGGCACCATCTCAAATGGGACAGTAGCCAATGTTTGTGCTTTGTAGTTAGAATAAAAGGTGAAACATATGAAATGGAGATTGAAGGAAGCCATTTTCTTCAGCAGCATGTTCTCCTGTGGCCTGCCTTCTCCCTGTTGCTGTGCATGTGGGGGAGGCTGTTTGTGGAGTGGTTAATGCTTCGAATTGGGTTGTCTGGCATGAAAAACTTTTGGACGAGCATCACGTTGTTGTGTTGTGTTTTTTTTTTTTTTTTTTTTTTTTTTTACTGTCCTTGTATCCTTCCTGTCACGTTAACCGAGCAAAAGAGTTGCCACGTGAAAGTAGCACTTATTTTGCTGTTGCCATCTGGTTTTGTCTGGAGACGAATGACAGATGGAAACAGCAGCAGGAGGGTTAAGTTGGTCCTGTGAAGATCGAAACCTCATCCTTGCCACAGGAATAATGGTTGTCTTTGATATTGACTACTTACGGCAATTAAAATACAGCTAATGTTTTAAGTAATTGAAGCTGAAGCCAGAAAATCAACTGTGATTTTGATTAGAGGATGATTGATATTCATGGACTCAATCATAATATCAATGTGGAGTTGGAGGATTTGCATAACTGGGAACCTTGGACTTTGAAACTGTTACAAAAACAATTTTACAATTGTAGTCTTACAGCTGCTCAGAACTGCCTTTATTAAAGGGGATGTTTAATTGAAGCTGACCCTGGCACCAACATGGTTTTCTATAGTGAAGTAAGCAAATTGTTTTAGCAAATTTTGTGTGGTCTGCAGTTTTGTTTCTGCTGTAATTTTAACTTCAATTTCCTTTTCTGCAGCGATTACTTCTATTAGACTAAAGGCATTTGTGGTAATGAGTCACACTGCTCAACAGTTTACTTGACTTAATGGATTTGCATGTCTAAGTTTAACAGTAGTACTGTAAATGGTCATAATGTGTGATGTGTTTAATCTATTACGCTGCACTTCACCTTTTATTTTCTCACTGATGCTGTAGTGACAGTTGGGCATCAGCAATACAAGCACAATTAAACCAACAAACATCAATATGTAGGGTCATGTCACTTTTGTGATGGTTTTCTTGGTAATTGGTCATTATGCTAAACTTAAGTCAAGTTGTTGCCATGGTGAAGCCTCATATGCACAGATGAATCACTGTGCCACTTCATGCATGGCTTCATGGGGTTTGTCTCATGGAATGTTGAATTTGAAGTTGCAGGTTATATTTCCAGAGGACTGGTTCAGTTTAACCACTGATCTGATCCTAAATGGGTTATGAACTGCTACACTTATCAAGCCAGTTCTAAAAACAAATTGCACTGAATAAAAGATTTTGCACCAGTTCATTTTTTGGGGTTAAAAAAAAATCCCATTTTTACTCTATTGTCAAATGGGGATAAACAGAAGTAACAGCCCTCATCAGTCAGAAATGTCTGAAATCAGATGTAAATTTCCTCAACCTATTCTGCCAACGTTTTGTTTTTGTCATTTAGGTTTGGGTAGCTTGCACAGTGTAAAATAATTAACAAAGCTATTGGCAGCGTGTTCTGTTGATCAGTGCATTTGTGCTCTGGCAAAAATTATTAATTCTACTGGCATACAACAGCACCTTGGTCTAGAACAGTATCTGGACAATTAACACAGAAATCGTAGGAGTGGACGCTAGTCCCTCACATGGAAGGACAGTGGGGGAAAAAAGAGGTGGAAGTGCTTCAGGGATTTTACCTGAAATTGGAAGCACACATAATTTAAAAGTCCTTCTGATATATTGTAACTTTCCTGTTTTAAATATTTCCTTGACGGATGATAAAAAGGCACGCTGACCCAGGTTTTAGAGCTTGCCACCAAGAAATATTGATTGGTCTTATTGGGTTATATCTGTCAATCTAACAACTGCGCTGCTGTTTTCAGCGCTTGAGTGGAGAAAATCAATTTGCATCGGAGTTGTGGGAAGTTGACATTTTCACTAGAGCAAACCAGGGAGGAGAAACAAATGGATAAATGTGCCCCTACAGTAAATGCTTAGAAGTCTACAATTTGTATTAACTTTTCTCTCTAAACAGAACTAACAGTGTTTTACAGTTTTAACAAAAGTACTTCTGTAAGGTCAGATTTAACATAGTGCTCATCCTTGAGTAACTTGGCTCAGTTAGTTGGGTCTTCTATTTGGACAGTACAGCATCTTAATGAACTATGAAACTAATGGTGAGCTTCAGGACATTGGCAGTTTTTGAAATTCCCCTCAGTGGTAGGTGTATGTGATGGATGATTTTATTGTTGGTGGATGCAGTCCTAGTGCTGTTGGCGCTAAAGACCAGCTTGGTGGTTTAACAATGCGAGTTGTGCCAGCGTAACTTCACCTGGATGTGAGCAATCTGATGAGATTGTGTCTGCCCTCCCATCCATTTTGCTGACTGTTATAGCTCATGCTTTTTGTCTGTCCTGGTTGGGATCCCCTTTGTACTGAATACTGCACTTCCTGGTTTTGCAGTTTATTCCTTGCTGAGGATGAATTGTGACCCAGTGAAACGTTGCCTTTTCTGGTTTAAGCCCATCTGCATGGACAGCTAGTTCTCTTTGAATAGTCTTACTCCCCCCACCCCCCAACAATGACATGTGATCACCTCTGACTGTTGCTTTTGTGCTTGTTAATCTAACATGAAGTACTTTTTGTGTCCACATTTTCAGACGGCAACTCCAAACTAACATGGCAGTCAGACTGTGCGATGTGGCTTCTCTGCTTAGAAGTGGTTCGTGGGCATCTGAGCCTTGGACTGGGGTCTGTGGCACTTTATCTTATTTTTTTTTTTTACATCAAACCATATTGCCAGATGGCCTGCTCATGGTCTCAGTGCTCAGGCCATACCAATGACGTTAGCTGTCAATCACGTCAGCGTTAAAGTCAAAGAAATCACATTAAATTTGGGATTTGTTCTTGGGTCATGTATTAATAAATACATAAATAAAAATTCTTTGACTGTGTTGGTATGACCTAAAACTGGCCGCTACACTGTTTAAACTGAATTGAAGTTTTTATCAAAATAATGTAGTAATATGCATTGTTGTGTAATCACACACTGGCCTGCTTTTCTGCTCATGATGAATCTGTAACAACGGATGGCTCTTTAGACATGAACTGGATGCTGGTTGCCCTAACTGTTCATGTCTATTCAGGCAGGTTGTCTGACGCTAGTGTCCTGGTGGTTGCAGATCTAGTGATGCTGTAGGCTTTGCATATGTTTTTTCACTGAATGAAATTTTCCTCTTTTGGTCTAAACAGTGTAACCTTGGAAGGCGTATTAACCTGCCACTTACCTCAAACAGAGTTCTAAGACCTCAGTTCTCAACCAGTAGTAAATGCAGCACTCATGAGTAGCAGAGGGAGTTCACTGTGTAGTCTTTTGTTTTCCTGTACCTTATTTTTATTTATTTTTTTTTTACTGGTGGTAAGTGTATAAATGTATTTCTATATATATTAACATTAGCATTTTTGCACTGTTTGTTAGTGAAGAGATTTTTTTTTAGTTAAGTCAAAAGAATCTCCAGGTGTTGGTACACAAAGCACTCTTTCAGTGTGTGAGGAGTGTCCTTTTTTTTTTGCTGCTGTATTTTAATTGTTTGCATCTGGCTTTGACCTTAATTCCCTTTTTTCTTTGTCTCTTTAGCAGGTAATTGCTGCCATGGAAACACAACTGTCCAATGGGCCAACTTGCAACAACACAAGCAACGGCCCCTCAACAATCTCAAACAACTGCTCCTCACCTGTAGAGTCAGGGAGCATAGAGGACAGTAAAACTAACTTGATAGTCAACTATCTGCCTCAGAACATGACCCAGGAGGAGCTGAAGAGTTTGTTTGGGAGCATCGGTGAAATTGAGTCCTGTAAACTAGTCCGAGACAAAATAACAGGTAACGCATCTGTTTACTTTGTTATGGCTGCTTGGTGGTTTGAGCTGAATTGACTTGACATTTGGTATCACACACGATAGCTTTCTTTAACCACGTCTCACACAAAGTGTGTGTGTGTGTGTGTGTGTGTGTGTGTGTGTGTGTGTGTGTGTGTGTGTGTGTGTGTGTGTGTGTGTGTGTGTGTGTGTGTGTGTGTGTGTGTGTGTGTGTGTGTGTGTGTGTGTGTGTGTGTGTGTGTGTGTGTGTGTGTGTGTGGCTTTTGTATCTGAAAATGAATAAATTCTGAAAGGCTGGCAGAATTATTGCTTATAGGGAGTAATGGCAACTGGCTGCTCTGATGTTTTGGTCTGGGTCTTTGAGGTTGCAGACGGACTCTTACATAAGTTATCATATGGGATGTACGCGCAACAGTGTCTGTTTTAAAATGTTAATGTTTAGAAGTAGTTAATATGGAGAAGTGTTTGTGCTCAATTCTGAAACCATCAGATGCTCTAATATGTGGATTGAAAATTTGAATTGAAAAGTACTTGTAAAGTACTGTACTGCAGCTTCGTCTAGAACAGCGTCCACCAACCTTTTTTGCTCCACGGACCAGTGTAATGTCACAATATTTTGGCGGAAATATACAACAAAATAATAAATAGGAATTGACTGCGTATGCAACTTTATTAGCAATGTCATCGTAACATTGCATAACATGTGGAATGCTTGGTAACTGGAAAGTTTCTTTGCACTGCGTAAAAGAGTCAGACATTTGCTTGGAGGTTTCAGTTTACTGGTTATGCATTATGGCTTACCAGCCGGAGCAGCCCGACACGTGACAAGTGACAGATTCCACAAATTTTCCAAAAATAAAGCATCTTTCAGAATCACAATGAATAAAACAAACAATGTAAGTTAAGTATTCTTTGGTGGCCTGTTAAAATGGTGTGTTTGGGGTAGTTAAGATGTAGACATGCTGTAGTTTATAAATGAAACCTTTCATCTTCTCTCGCGGGGGATGGCAACCAGAGGTAAACCACAAACCAAGGCCTGTGTTTGTGGGAGGCCTCATCTTATTTACTTTATTATTGCAACATGCAAAGTGTTTGTTCTCGCAAGGGATAAATAGCCTTGTGTAGTCATCCATAGAAGAAATGCATTTGATAATGTGTGAAATGGGTTGAGTTGAATTGACAAGTGATCGTCGCCTAAATTCAGCGTTTGGCACAGTCTTCCTGGGTGACTGAACAAAAACACACTTGATATGTTGCATATTTAGTGGAATAGGTGTGAACACAGAATCTGCAGTAGTTTTAAAAGCATGGAACTAAATCAAACAAGCTGTTGGAAATTAGGCTGCCCTTGAGTGGAGAAAGACGTGATTCAAAAGTGTGTGTGTGTGACCGGTAGAAATGCAGATTATTTGTCACGTAGTTTGTGGTTTGAACAGAAATATTCTTTGCTTTGAGATCATGTGAAGTGGTTTACAATAATGAAAGTCTGTTTCATAGGTTGTGTAAATGAATGCATGGACTCTCCTGTTTTTGTTACAGTTTGATCAGACAACTTGACCTTGCAGAGCTGCGCTCTTGCTTTTTTTTATGTTATAAGAATGTTTGCACCAGTCAGTTATTTAGAGCTAGGAAATATTTGAAAGTTTGATTTTTGTAAGGGTAAAAATGTTCTCAATGAAGCAGAATGAATGCTTTGGTTTATGAGACATGTAATGGGTTTGAACCTCCAAGGTGTTAATTTATGCGTATGCAGCTTTATTGGTAAATCAAGGAGCATCTGGAATGTAAATACATCAGGTTATTTCAGTTATAGTACAAATTTGTAAGATATGATGTAGTAGATGCAGTAATTGAAAATAACCAATTAATTTCATTCTGTCCTAGTAGGAGATAATCATAGATATCTAGAATGAAGGCTGCAGCCATCTTCAACAATGTCAATGCGTTCAATCATCTCAGTCTGAAGTGTTCACTTTATTCAGTCAAACTGTAGTAGTTTTATCTAAATGAGTAGAAGATCATATCAGATCATATTCCTTTTTCTCAATTTATTTGCATCTTTCACATGTCTTGAAAAATAGTGGTGGTTCTCATTTCACTTGGTTTATGTCTGGTACTTTTTTCCTTTTTATTTAGAAGCAGTTACATTTGTGGGAATACCTTTTTGTAATGTTGAGTCTTGTGGATACACTTGCTACTGAAGTTTTGTCATGGTGATTTCTAGCACGCACATTTTAGAGTATGGACTTACACTAGTTTCACAATGTTTTGACAGCGCAAGCTTGTGTTGGTTTGAATTACTTCTGACATTTACACCAGCACCTTTTTAAAGTGAGAGTGGGTCCTGTTAGCAGCACAACTCTAAATTACTCTATGCATCAGTGACTTATCAAATTCGAACTGACTCTTCATTTATTAAACTAAATTATATTTAATCTAGTTTTACTAATGTACTTAAACAACCTTTCCTAAATCGGACGTGTGTTTTTACTATTGGGGAGACCTGATCCAAAATGTGGTCAACCAGAACAGATCCAGCATAATCTCCTCATGATGATGCTGCTGCTGTAAATTAAGCAGCTGAGAGTAAAACATCAGTATTATAATTGGATATTGCTGTATTAGTGAAATGAAGCTAATGTTGGGTAATAAACTTGGAAAGGTTTTAAAGAGAAATTTGTCATGTTTCCATCTCCTGCACTGACGGAACGTTCTATAACTAACTGTGCAGTAGATAAAACGCGATGTTCTGCCTCATTTAATATCTGAATCAAATCCTAAACCGTATAATTTAATGTTATGAATTATAGGCTAATTATTTTCCTAGAATGAATTTGACTTTGCCTCCACCATGAACTGTGATTGTGTTCATTGTTCCTCCTGATATTATTCATGCTTGGCTCCATTCAGGATCTGAAATGTAAAGGCTCCTGGTTCCACAGATGCCTGGTCAAACAGGCTCCCTGTAAAACAGTCCACTTTTAGGCACGCACACAAGCATCCCTGATGAACCGTTGAGGTTGTTTGAATGAAACCAAAGCAGTAAAATTTGTCTATTGACCAGCTTTTTCCATGTGCAGTAACCTGGAGACTATTACAAAAGTAGTTAAACTAGTACTTTTATAAAAACTCCTTTTTAATAGATAAAAGCCGGAATTGGGGCAGAGAAAATTGACTTTAAACAGTTGGAAAAAATTAAACCTTTAATTTTATTCAAAGCCTCCAAGTCATTTCTCTGAAATGATGCTCTGATTTTGATTTCAGCAGTATATAAAACCTATCCCCGCCAGACTGTGTTGCCTTTGTCTCTTCCTTGGCCCTGTGGCAATGGATTTAAGCCAGCCTACATCTGTGTGCTGGTGCTACATCAGATGTTAAGTAATCACCAGAGAGATGCACGCGTACTCTTGGCTTTAAACGTTCTCGCCTTGGTTGCTGCAGCTTATGTTTTTGTCGTTTTCCTCCCACTATGCACAACTCTAGTTTTTTACTGTATGTTGGGTGCCCATCCCAGCGTGCCTCTGTCCTTTTCAGTAGCATTTGAGATTGAGCCTGTTGTTAAATGCTCCTAGTTACTGTGTACAGTATATGGCTGGATTTAGCGGATGTAGGATGTTCCATATTAAGACCTCAGTGCAAGTTTACCCTCCAGGCTTAAGTAAAAGAAATTTACTAAAGGTTGTTGGATGCAAGGTGAAATGAAGTTAATGAACTGTACTTGATCACTGCTGCTCAGCCCCCAGAGCAGGTACTCAGTGGTGAAATGCATATTGGGCTTCACATGTAGAGTAAACGTGCAGGAAGTGTGTTTGCAAGCTGGATGTCTCTTTGCATTAGCTGTAGTAATGCACAAATGTTCACTATATTGCACATGTAATTAAAATGGTGCTTTCACAATGCTATATTTTCCTACTGTATTAAAAAGATGAAATCGTAAGCTACAATACATTTTCTTTATGTCTGTAAAATATGGACATCTCAATTTGGAAAAAAAAATAACTTCACAAGGTTCTAGAGGAAATTTAAGTTGGTTATGTACCATATTAATATGCTGAAGCTGCTTGAGCTGCTGAACTTGACCGCCAGTGGAATTGTGAAGAGACCCAGCAGTGTGGGTGGAGGAAATTGAATTGCCTCTGTGCACATAAAGAGTGGGTGTCAATCTATTGTACATTTTAGAGATAAACCATAGGGGAGGAGAACACATTGAGCCACGGCTACTGCACTGTGTCAGAGGCGTTGGTGCGAAATCAGCTTTTAATCTGGCACATGTTTGTTAGAGAATTTACTATGGGTTGTAAGACAAATAGATGTTTGTTTGGACCTTGTTGTAACTGCTGATTAAAATCACTTGCACTTCTGGTTGTCCTTGTATTTCTATGACGTATGAATCACTGCTGAATGACTTCAATGCCGGTTTACACACAGAGCCAGTTCTGTGTCCTTGTTCTGTAGTAATACATTGTCTGTATCCAGGCACTTTTCAGCTGGATTTAAGTAATGCCAACTGTATTTTCTGATCTTTCAGGCCAGTCTCTTGGCTACGGATTTGTTAATTATGTGGACCCAAAGGATGCAGAAAAAGCCATCAATACCTTAAATGGCTTGAGACTTCAGACTAAAACCATCAAGGTAAGATGCCATGTAAAAAGTGTCTCTTGCATTTAATTGCCAACAAGCATTGACATGAATCCTTATCTCCCATAGGAGAATCAGTCACACTCAACTCACTGGAAGCTATTACCATTCATGACCAGTTGCAAAAAAATGCGAGATATGCTGGTTATGCGTAGCTCTCTGGGTTGAAGTTGAAGCATAATGAGGCTGGTGAAATGTGGACAGGGAGCCTATTGTTAATCTGGGCACAGGCAGCTTTGCCTGGGACTCAAGTAGAGCAGAACTGTTTCTATGGTTGCATGTGCTGTAGCACTACTATATTCCTTTACAGGGAGGTGGCTGCCATTAGCATTCATCAGGCAATGTAGCACTCGGTGTGCTGGTGGAAAAACTCGTTTGCTGCTTATAGTGCTGCAGGATTTGTGGATGGTGGAACAAGATTATCAGACGTGATATTTTTTCACGGCGGTCTTACTAGGAGCTCGCCAGATCCCCCCCCTCACATCAGGCAGTGGGGTATTAGAGGAAATGTGAGCAAAAAATGCTTTTTGATAGGAAATTCCATTAGAATAGTACAGAATGTTAAAGCTGTATGTTGGATAATTTCTGTATTTAACATTTACATGTTGTGACGGTGACGAATATTAAGCCGCTTCATTATTGTGAATCAAACAGAACACATCTTTCACACCTCTCAAAGTAGAACATGGGAACTTTTTTTTTTTCATATCACGTGTTCCAACTTCTCTAGCGCCTCTGTCAGAAGTGCAAATAAACCCCGGTGAGCTAGAGGAATATATTTTGCAAATATTAGCATCAAATGAAGTGTGAAGGTGAGGTTGGGAGGGAGGGAAGCAGGGATGAGAAGCGAGAGTTGCCTGGCTGAGGGCAGGGAGCTTTAGCTTTCACGTTCACTTTGTCAGCCTTCCCTTCAGAACAGAAAATGGGTGAGTTTAGAGGCAGGGGGACCAAGTGGAGTTGTTATCAATCAGAGCGCACAAAAGAAGCCTTTTTGAAGGTTTAATTAAAAATGAGGCTTTGTTGGGTTTTTTTTCTTACAATCCATTGCATAAGATTGCAGAGTGGGGCTTGGTTTAGGACTATTAAACTCTTCCACCGCTGTAATTAAATACAGCGGTTTCTAGGCAGGTAATTGCCAGTCAGGTCACAAGAACATGTAGCCACTAGACTGCAATCTTTCATGGTTTTTCTCCCTCCTGCTCTGAGATTCTCATTTAGTTCTCTGCACAGCCGTCCCCAAACCGCTTTTGCACATCCGCTCCTAAATTTAGACTGTGCCGGATCCTGCATGGTATTGTGTAAATGTCTACAACGCTGAGGGATGGTGCACTGAGAGAAATGGCTCTGACTACTCTGTGGTGTAATGATATATTGATCCACATGAACTGGTAGACGACTCCCTGCCCCCCTTTTTCCATGACTTTGCCTTATTTATAGGCAAATGATGATTTATGCTGCATATTTATCCAGCTCGGCTCTAAATACGTTTTGACTTGGGACACAAATTGGTGAGATTAGTTTCAAGAGCGAGCCTGACTGCAGTCTATAGCAATTTTGAAGAAATGTTGAATTTCTTATTAAATAAGAGCAGTCTAGACAGGCCTGACGCGGCATCCATCTTTGTCAGGTTTCTGATTGCGTTGATGGACAGAAAAAGTGCTAGTTCTACTTTTTCTGGACAGACTGATTTGTCACTGTCCATTTAGCTGATAAGTCATCCTTAAGTTTGCACTGGGGATTAGGGGAATGGGCTTTATAAACTCAGACCACAAAGCAGGCCATTTGCTTCCCTTACAGTTGAGGACTCATTATACAAACAAGCATAAATATAACAAAGGAATGAATAAATATATCTCCCTCGTGTACAAGTGTGTCTACGCATTTGGTCCGTTCTGGTAGATTAGTGTTCTCCGCCCTTGTTTTTGTTGAACAGAGAGCACATTTTAATTTAGCATTTAATTTTTTAGAGTGGCAGAGGTTGGTTTGGAATCCATTAGCCACGAATGGCCAAAATGGCCAAGATTGGATTTTTGTGCTGCGCTGCACCTTGTGCACACTTCTTACCGGCATCCATTTCCCCCCAGGTCCTTTTTCCTTGTCGAAGAATTTAGATTTTACACTTGATCTAGTTATGTTTTCTCCATTTTTACAAAATTGTTTTTAATGGGTTTAGTGAATAGGCAGTTGTGTTGTTTTTCTAGCTTAATGCTAATTGCAGGTGTCTTCAATTTTTAACAGTCATTTATATGTAATAAGAAATATCAAGCAGATGTGGTGTCGCAATAGCTCCGCAAAACCTTCCTTATTCCACAACGTAAAGATGTGAAACTGAAGAATGCAAGCATTGTTTTGGTGTTGCTTGATTTTATTTTTCCCCTGTACCAGTGTGTTTCTTGCAGTTGTTTGTTATCAACAGAAAGTAAATTGTGGAGTCTGAAACCTAGTCGATCCTGCTTCCACCAGTCAGGCTCAGTGTGAATTCAATAATAGCAATAGCATTTGAAGCATTAGAATTCAGTTGTCATGTTTGAGGCATCTGATCCCCTCATCTGAGCTTACAGCTTGTATTTGGTACCAATGTGAATCCAATATTCACTGCAAGTGCTGCGGCTGGCTGTAAAGGATTGTGTTGGTGATTAATGTGATCCGGCCCTTCCTGTAGGTTTCCTATGCGCGTCCAAGCTCCGCCTCCATCAGAGATGCAAATTTGTACGTCAGCGGCTTGCCAAAAACAATGACTCAGAAGGAACTGGAGCAACTCTTCTCTCAGTACGGACGCATCATTACCTCACGCATTCTGGTGGACCAGGTGACTGGTGAGTAGAACGTGACAGCTGTCCCCACCATTTTGCTTGTTTCTTTCTTTAAGTTTGCCACTTTCCTACAGTGACTCCCGAACAGAAATGACAAACAATCAGGTCTGAGAAATATATCAGAAGTCCCCCAAAATGTAATTTTCCACTAGAGGTGCTCATAAATATGGATAGAATAAGAAAAGGCTGTAGGAGGCTCAGTGCTTTTGTAATTTTTTCATTTTTTTTCCCCCTCCTCAGTCTCCCTTCAGCATGCTATTACCTTGCCTTGCTCTTTCCCTTTTAGTCCCCAAGGTGTACATGCAATGCCTGTTTCATGACAAAAAAAATGAAATGCATTTAGAGCAGTTATGTTCTGTTTCAGCTGTCATGTGAAAGCAGAGCTCTCGCGTGTCTCCAATAACCAGAATCTTTTGCCGAGACGTTTTTCCAGCGGTTCTGTCCCTGTGCGCTGGTGAAACATGCATTCCTTCAGGCATGCACGATGGGAATGGTTGTCTCTATTTCTCAAACATAAAACCACTTCTGTCTAGAGATTTCACTTTGATTTACTTTGGTATTCATAGAATAGTGTTTGAGGCAGCTGATAAGAGGAATTGAGGAACCAAAACGGCATCGCAACCTTCTACTGGCCCCTAAAACCACAGCAACGTAGAGACGCGGTTAATCGAAAACATTTCTAATTCATGTTTTGTCCTTCTGAACCACTTTATTAAATGGACTGGGCGTCAAGCAGCAGTGACCGGGGCACGTTGAAAATTAAAAAAAAAAAAAAAAAGCGCAAACGAGCCTGTCTAAATGAGGACATTGTGCAGTTGTACCACTGACTTTGACTTTGAGGTTCCAGACCTACTGTCAGACAGGAAGAAGAAACATTTATCTATTAATCTGTTCTTCGGCCCCTGTGTTGTGGATTTTTCTTTTGTAATATAGTTCACAATTATTAACTCTTCCTCTGTATTGTTGACACGGCACACATTCGGTCCGATACTGAAACACATAAACCAAAGTTTATAAAATGTGCTCAGGTTTTGTGTAAAAGAATGAATTGTGTATGATCAGATTTGTCTTGTACGGCTCTAGCATTGTCAGTAATGTTTGTTGTGGTACTGATGTTTTTGTAGCTGTTGGGATGCACTTCCACTGATCTCATGATTACCAACTGTCCTCAGGCGTTTCCAGAGGGGTTGGCTTTATTCGCTTCGACCGGCGGGTTGAGGCTGAGGAGGCCATCAAGGGTCTGAACTGTCAGAAGCCACCTGGTGCCACTGAACCCATTACAGTGAAGTTTGCAAACAACCCAAGCCAGAAGACTAGCCAGGCCCTGCTGTCCCAGCTGTATCAGTCGCCCAATCGAAGGTACCCAGGACCCCTCGCACAGCAGGCACAACGCTTCAGGTAAAAGGGGCACACCAAAAATCCAAATCTGATTAGCGCCGAGCCCAGATAATACTGCTGGTGATGATTGTGTTTGACCCTCGGAGGCTTTTTCAAATTAGCATTTTAATGGTCTCGCAGCAGTATTATGAAAATGTTCTGTGTTGGAGCTCATCAGTACTCTGGACAGAATATTCACATTCACATTCCCGACTTTGTTGTGTTCCTCCTGTTGCACATTTAGGCCTACAACACAATTGGGTTTCAGCACATTTTGAATAATATGGAAATGAGATGAGCAATACTGTTTTGGAAACTACACTGTTTCAGTTTCCACTGAATTTTCCACCAGTTGGTTTATTTAGTGGTCAAATCTAGAAATACTGAAATTAATTTGCTCCTCAGTTGTATGTATTTTATGGAATTTAGCTTCTGATTTAATGTTGGAGCACCTGTGTTTTACATGTCTCCTAGAGACATGTTGTAAATTCTTGTAATATTGATGAACTGGAAAGTGTAATAGATTTAGTATTCATCTTTGTGGAACAGAACTATTACTCATCTCTGTCATCCTGTCAGATGCATCATCTACATCAAACAGCTTTCATTATGACGGTTATAAATTATTTTTATCTTTTTATTTTTAGGTTGGACAATCTGCTGAACATGGCCTATGGAGTGAAAAGGTAAACAGATTTTCTATTTTAAATTTAAAAACAATCTGTTCTGCTATGATGAAAGCTGCTTCCATAGTAACGTTTTCATCAAATATTGCATGCTGGTCGGCAGGTGTGTTTATTGGGCTGTTTGTTTATCCTCATGTTCTGACTTGATACCGATGTAGAAACTAGGACTAGTGAAGTGCTTTAATCTTGACGTGTCACAATAATTCTAGATTAAAACGTTGTCAACACGACACAGGCCATTTTTTTACATGCCTTACTAGTTATTGCACAAAATTGCATACTTGTATTTTGAGTTCCGTGCTCTGGCCTTGATCTATTATGGACAGCCCTGTCCTGTGTTTTTTTTTTTTTTTTTTTTTTTTTTTTTTTTACTCTGTTGCGTCAGACGTCTTTCAGGATACCAGTTTGTCTAAGTTGAGGTTTTATAAGAATCCTTCCCCGACTATGATTGAAGTCCAGTCCCCTGAAAGCTCCAAAGCCCCATCACCAGTGACAATGGGCCTGTGATTTTCTTTTTACCCTGCTCGTTGGCTGATGTCTTCGTTGTCAAATCTCTCTCTGGGTCCTTGATGCTGGGAGCACACCTGTCATGGTGGATGTTCCCTTAGAGGCCAACTAGAGCAGCTAATCTTATGTGACGTGTGCTGCAATAATTCATAGGCTTTCCATACACTTTCCATTTTTGCATGTGCTTTTTTTTATTAATTACAGTTTGACTTGACAGACATGGATTTAATTCCTATTATTTCTCTGTATTGACTTAAGTAAATAATTCTGTGCCCCTGTCTGACATGTGATGAGGTCAAGTCATTAGTAGCGTGAAAAACCAAATAGTAGTTTTAATATTGAGATTACTATTATCTATTACAAATGCGGGAAATGAAATGAGCTGTTGACATTGGCTGTAAAATCAGAGTAAACATGGCAGAGTGGCATTTGTCTGTCAGACTCTCTTGCGCTTGTTGACATTATCCCTTGTCTCATAAAAGTCCTGTTTTGTTCCCATTTTGGCTTTGAACAATGTTACTTGTGTTTTGCTGCAGGTTCTCTCCCATGGCCATAGACGGGGTGACCAGCTTGGCTGGCATCAACATCCCGGGGCACGCGGGCACTGGTTGGTGTATTTTTGTCTACAACCTGGCTCCAGATGCAGACGAAAGCATCCTTTGGCAGATGTTCGGGCCGTTCGGCGCCGTCACAAATGTCAAGGTTATTCGCGACTTCAACACAAACAAGTGCAAAGGATTTGGTTTTGTCACCATGACTAACTACGACGAGGCAGCGGTAGCTATCGCCAGTTTGAATGGATACCGCCTCGGGGACAGAGTGCTGCAAGTCTCCTTCAAAACCAACAAAACACACAAAGCCTAATACCCACTGAGATTGTTTCTAGAAAACTCAGCAGAAACAGAAAATGGAAGCGTACCGACCGTAACTTTCTACATTAGTAAAAGCTTTGTAAATCAGTGTTATGAAAAAACTATATTTAGCATCCAACAATGTGATTTTTTTCTTCTTTTTTTTTTCTTCTCATTGATACGCTTTGAATCTTAATATACTTTACAACAGAAAAAAATACTGCAGGTTTGATGCCTGTGCTGTTGAATTCTCTCGCTGGCTTTACAAATGGACCATCTAAAACGTTACTATAGGTTTGTCATTTTGTTGCACATCTGCTTTGAAACAGTAAGTCTTGTAAAGTTATGTGTGGTGATTTTCTTTGTATTTTTGTGTCCTGATTTGCCTTAGGTGCGTTTATGCCTTCAGTGGTTAGCAAGTACTTACTTTGAACTGTTTGCAGTTTTGTTTTTTGTAAGTATTCTGTTTATTGTAATATGAGTTGGTTATTGGTTGGCTGCATAATGTTGCTTATTGTAAACTTAAAGGATAAAAGACAAAAAAAATTCTTAAAGCAGTACCTTGCCAAAGAGCTAAGAACCTCTTTGATGTGGGTTTGAAAAGCATCTATTTTTATAAAAAGAAAAATTTGGAGAAACTTTTTACTGGACCTGGAACAAAATATTTTGACTTGGATACTTTGAGAAATATCTTCATATGACACCTTGTGAGCTTTTGAACTTTACAAGAAAGTTTGCAGTGGTTGAAATTTCTGGAGAGATTTATGATGTAAAAGATACCTTTTGAGATCTTTGTATTATCTTTAGATTCTAGAATCAATGGCAGTGCTGGTTTCATTTGTAAAATCATCTGTGGGTCCCCTGTCATCCTGGTTGTTACGACTAGCAGCTCGTTTTCCGATTTGATTTGGAAACGGGACAAAAATACAAAGGTTTATTCGCTAAAAGTGCATGCAAAATTATAATGGTGAAATCTTAAAAGGACACGGAGGATAAAAATCAGTTCTTCCCGATGGATTCTCTTCAGATGGAGCTCACGGTGTTTTGTGGCGTACCTACGATGTATCATTAGACTGATTTTTGTCTTTAGCTACCAATAAGGGTTTTTACATACTTTGTATGAAGAGTGAGGACAAGCCGATGAAGGCAGCAGCTTGAGAAGAACCTAGTGAGGATAGAAGGGATTGTTCCTTAGCTTTGAGCTATGTAAATAAGTCCTTTTTTATGTTGAGTATTTGGCAAACTTTTGGTTGTAGTTTGGACTTGATTGGAAAGTGTGATTAATATATACAATTTCTTTTTTTTTTCTTTTTTCTTTTTATGGAGTATGTAAGGTAATTTCAGTTTGGATATAAAACTCCTTGCTTTCAGTTTTCCGTCGGTTAAATACTTGATTTGTTGTCCCATGGACTAGCATTAATGTGCATCAAATTCGTTGGTCGTTTGGTCTGTAGATAGTCTTGCTTCGTAAAAAAGGTACTAAGAAACTATAGACATTTGTTTTTGTTTTTTTATATATAAACATTATAGATATATATTTATGTGGTAAAGAATGACTATAAACCACAGTTTTGAACTATTTGATTACTTTTTTCATACTCATATATACGTAATGCATATAACCTGTCTTTAAAATCGTAAAGGTGTATATTGCTTTATTCACTTTGGGGGAAGGTCCGTGAAGCAGTTCCATTACGATGGCTAAATTGGTTGTCGAACAAACTCATCTCAAACAAACGGCGGAGGCTGGTGAAGCCTTAGATGCACTGACTACTGCACCTGCATCCTGCTTGGTATCTAAACCAATTACTAGTCATGCTTCCCCTCAAATGAGCAGTGTGCTATGCATTATAAATTATATTTGCGACTGCTTTTTCTCGTTTATCTATTCCTTTGTGTTACTTGTAAACGTTAAACTTTAAGTCAAGAGGATTTTGTGAAAATTGCTGCTGTGGTGCGGAGGCTCCGTTTTTCATGCCTGACCTGTCATCAACAGGTTTTTGTTTTGTTTTTGTAAGTACTTGATGATTCTTTGGTCTTTGGTCAAATTGTGCTGCTGGTCTGGCATGAAAACCGTTCCCTCTCACCCCCTCTTATTCTCAATTCTTGCTATGAGAATGATTATTTATTTGAAGTTGTATAGACTGACTTGGTTCACAGCATTTTTGGAATAGAATCGTATTTAAAAGGATGTACATGTTCTTTACTTTGTGTTTGGATACTTTGGATTTTTTCCATGTTCTCAGTACATCAATAAATAAGTTGAAGGGCAATGCAGCTTTGTGAATGGATCCCTTCATTCCTCATTTGTTTTAAAACAAAAAGTGTTAATGATTCATTACTTTAATGGTGTCTCAAAGTTTACTTTTTTTTTCTTTATCTTTGCCTGAAGTTTTTTGTTTAATGTATAGTATTTCTGCTCCCTTTTCAAATGTGCTTTCTATATTTGACTTTCTTTACAGCCAACTTTGGGCCGTTGGATCTAATCGGTTCATGGCGGTACTTGAATTATCTGAACCTGCAATCTGTAAGTGGTTGGAAGCCCAAAACACAAGCGGTTTTAACGGGTTTGACCATTTACAACATTGGTTAAAAAAGAGGTTTTCATCCATCGCTATGATTTGATTTGTGTTGCGCTAAATTTTTGGTCATTTGTAGATTGCGTTATCGATCAATAATGGCATGGCAGCGTAGACGTTGAATACTCTGCATTTAAACAGCAGTTTGTGTCTTTGAACAGCTTTTTAAGTTAAAATGTCTGGAAAATTCCTGGTCCGTTCAAGTGACCCACACGTGATTGGAGTCCAGGTTGACTTGTCTGTGGGCTGGAAGGAAGAAGCCTGATGGAGAGTATTGATTTGTGTTTTTTTTCCTATCTCATGCTCCACTTGAGGCCAGCAGCCTTGCGGAAGATGAAATGGCCTACTTTGAAGTGCGCCTCCCCGCTGCGCAGCCGCCTCGCGCTGCCCCACTGTCGTTTTTCGGGGCAACATGAGGGCGCCAGTGAAAGTCAGTGAGGAGCCGGCTCTGGCTTTGAGAGCTCCTCCAAAGTATTCATTGTCTGGGGGGCGTGGGAGTTCAGCACACTGCTGGGTTTAATGAAAACAATATTTATGGCACGCTCAATCATGAAGTCATTCTAGCTCTGTTTGGCCTGGAGAAGATAAGGAGGCTAATCTGCGTGCTGCTTAAAAAGCTTTCAGTCTCTTCGATATTTACTGTTCCATTAGTCTGCATGTTGGAACAGAAGTAATCTTTCCTGACAGCAGTTTTTTTTCTTTCCATGATAGAACTCTTTTGCAGTTTAAAAGCTTCCCGTCCATCAATATTAGACTGCGAGGCGCTCCTCTGGTTTGTTGTGCCTTACTGGAAGCAGATATTGATGCGAGAAGCTTTGGCTGAATGACAGTGTTCAGTTTTTATCTGGTGTGTTCGAGCCGGTCTCGTGGCAGACGCTTTGGCTGCTAGGATTAGTCTGCGTCTAAGTTGGTGTAAGTTGATGTTACGTCCTCGCTTTGACGTAAAACAGATTTTCAGTCGGTGGGTTTCCTCCAACACGCGCATCATCGAGGTTTTGATTAGTGCATGAAATTGTGCTGACTCGTCAATGGTTTGGACGAGCTGTTCTTCAGATCATGTGCAAGGAACAGAAATGAGCTTTTACACTGAGACTGTGCCGTTTGTTACACTTATCGCACAAGGTTCGGCGTGGAACTGCTGGCGTCGGCAGCCGTCATCACATTTGCATAGTCTATCTGCCGATGTGATTAACGCTCCGTGTTTTCTATTACGCCCATTTATAATTTCTGCTGAACGTCTTGTTCATATGAGACGGTGCTGAGACGCCAGAGCGCTGTTTGATGTTTTGTGTGTACGTCAAGCACAGATGATTTGAATAATGGAGTTTGGAGCGTTAATGATGGAATGCCTCCTTGTTTAGGGTTTAAACGTGATGCATGCTGGGTTTGTGTGGCCTTAATGGATGGACCATACCTGCAGCAATGAGGGAAAAAATGATTGATTTAAGAATGAAATCAGGTGAAAGATGCAGATTTGTGTATTAAATATGTTCACTATATGTTCAGTTTGTGCAGGTTTACAAACACCATATTAACCAGTGAGGTGAGCAGGAGACGACCGTCATGGTCCTGAAGATTGTGTCAGGAACATTTTTTATTTATTTTTTTTAAACCAGTTGCCATCTGAAGCCTGAGTTTCACGGTGATATCACAAACTTGAGACATTGTTAGTCGACTCTGTCCTTCAACTTGCTTCCATTGGATTTCCACTGCACAGTTGTTCACTATTTGTCCTCTAGAGAAAATAGTCTGTGGAATACTCTTGAACGGTTGAACTGAAGAGGCCTTTTATGCCGATTGGGGTGGAGTGGATGAATAGTGGTCTTTTCATGTGACTCGTATATGATCCCTTTAATGGTTCCCGTGTCAGCGATAATTCGCAGGTAAATAGACGAGTGCTTTATCTTTGTGTGGGTCTCTTCTATTTAAACTCGTGCCGGGATATTCTTTTTAAGCAGAGGTTCTGCACGTTGCACCCGTTTAAGAGTATAAGTGGTGATCAGCGGTCCTCGTCCCAAACGAGTCAATAGCAAAGTTGAAAACGGTGAAATGGATTTAAAGTAGCGTTTTTGACCAGCTTGAAATTAATTAAATGTTGAGGGTCAAAGCGAAATGGTGCTTTTTATTTAATTATGCACTCGATGGCCCGTTTCTCTCGCTGCCAACAGACACGTGCTCAACATCAGTATCGGACAGTGATCTGTTGTCTGTCGTCTTCCAGTGAGTCACCTTCACTTGTTCAATTTAAATTCTTACAGCACTGCCTTCCATCAGCAGGACGTCATGTTTCTTCGCTAACGCCATGTTTCCCTTTCCCATGAGGCCTCGGCACCTCCGTAATGAGGCGGTGGAGAAAAGGGCGCAGATTAGAATAACAGCCTTAACTAATCCGTAACGGAGCGATGAGGCGCCGCGTTTGGGGAAACCATGTCATTTCTCATTTTTCCTTTCCATGGCAAAACCTTTCCCCTCTCCCCCTCGCTCACCCCCACCCCCATGCAAAACAAGCCCCCAGAATAGAGGCTGTGGCAGGCCGCCGGCACAAGGACGGCAATCGACAAAACGCAGCTCCTTCCCAGTGTCTCTCCCCTTTTTCTCAGCTACTGCCAGCAGGCTGCAGAGAACAGAGGAAATCCATGCCTCTGACTGTTGACTTTGGAAATCAAAGAGGAGTTTGAGCGCGGAGGAAGCTACAGAGGACTCCAGCCCCCGTCTCGGATAGAGGCTGCTCTGCCGGTGATTGCCATCGACAAGTCTTGTCCTTGTGTGGTGAGCGAGGGAGGCTCTCCTGAAGCGGCCACTGCTTCAGAGCAAATAGTTTCAAATGGGTGTATTTCTGTAGGGTTTGAGGATTCATTAGGGACCTCTACTGATCAAAGGCTGGTGGTTTATACATTTAGATGGCTGTTAAATAAGAGGAACGTGTATGTAATGGAGGCCAGTTAAGTTGTAAAAGTTACTGTAAGTACACGTTTGTAGAAAATACGTAGAAATAAGAGTTGTGACCTGCTGCTATAGAACTTCTGTCCTGTCAAGTCCATTGTTTCAAACCTGTCATGTTCTTGCAAAAGCATTGTTTACGTATAATCTCAATTACAACACCAGATAACATCGCAATATTTACTGATGATGCTGTACCAACTGTACCAATAGGTAGTAAATATGTAGGAAAACAAGGGCTTATTGTTGAACTCACTGTGTGTGTGTGTGTGTGTGTGTGTGTGTGTGTGTGTGTGTGTGTGTGTGTGTGTGTGTGTGTGTGTGTGTGTGTGTGTGTGTGTGTGTGTGTGTGTGTGTGTGTGTGTGTGTGTGTGTGTGTGTGTGTGTGTGTGTGTGTGTGTGTGTGTGTGTGTGTGTGTGTGTGTGTGTGTGTGTGTGTGTGTGTGTGTGTGTGTGTGTGTGTGTGTGTGTGTGTGTGTCCTCACCTCTGGTAGAGAATCACACTCCAGCTCTCGTACTGTAGCTGTGTCTCATTGCAACAACAGAGTGAGGAGCTGCTGCCATTTTCACCACCTGCACAGCAACTGCAGGCAATGATGTGAATGACAATGGTGAGCAATGCGGACCACCTTCTGCTCAGTTACCGCTTCCTCTCGCTGCTGTGGAACACGTCAACGCCCTGATGTTTGTTGCTGAATGCATTTCTGCTCTCGCTGTGTGTCAGTTTCTGTGATGCACGTTGGGGTGCGTTTCTGCCCGTGTCCATACATTTATGCAGCGCTGTGGCAGACGCAGGCTGAAGTAGCTGCTGCCTGTTTTGCTGTAATAAGGCCTGCTTTAAAGTTGACCACAGCACATCAGAAATAGCTCCTCGTCCCTCATTTCCTCTGCAGCCACTGAAGATGAGATCTCTTCACAATATTTACCCAGGGAATAATGATGTTTGATTTGACTCCTCTCTGGGTGTGTCTCTGTGAGGGCTATTTTTGCCCACTGCTGCCACTGAGAGAGAAAACAGGCAGACGCTGTGTCCACGGGGGGAAAAAAGAAAAAGCCACAGATCATTGTTTATGGATGATGCTTGGTCGGTGTATTTCTGCGCCGAGCCTTCAGAATGAAGAGCTGTTGTGTTGCTAGTGTGTGACTCATGTTGTTTCATTTCACTTAGCTGCTCCTGACAATCTCTGCTTGGATGCACATTCACCATCTGACTCTGGACGCTCAAGATTCAAAAAACTTTATTGATCCCTGAGACAAGTTGCTTTGCCCACTAACGATTGCTTTCACAGAGAGAGGGGAAGATTGAAAATACTGTAGCATAAAAGTACTATCAAGAAAGACCAAATAAATATATACATTTCTAAAATTAATGTACATATAAACATGCACTGTGTAGGGGGTGGAGGTGTTGTCTAGGATGGAGAGGAGTTGGACCAGCATCCTGCTCTCAGCTACAGCATGTAGGGGGTCCAGCTCCACCCCAGAACAGAACCAGCCCCCCTGATCAGTTTGTCCTGTCTGTTACTGTCTGCTACATTCATGTTGCTGCTCCACAGACCACAGCCTAAAACACTGGACCCACAGACTCATAGAGCATCCTCAGCACGGAGCTGCAGACGTTAAAGGACCTGAGCCTCCTCAGGAAGTACATCCTGCTCTGAGCCTTCTGGTTCACAGCTGACTCTTTTTTTGCACCCCAGCCTTTTGTGTGTTTTTTTTGTACTGTAGCTTTGGATCCGTTTCTGTCTTTTTTTTACCATCCATGCTGTTTTAGGTCTTATAGTTGTTTAGAGGTTTAATCATTTATTTATTGCACCTGTTACTGTATGTAACTTTACACCTTTTTGTAGTTTTGGCTTAAATGGCATTGCTACGTCATGATTGGACATGACTCATTGGGATCTGGGGCTGTTTAAATTTATTATCTGCTGACCTCTCTGTCATTGGTGTCAGACAAAGATGTTCAACCGTTCTAATTACGCCACGTAAAACCGATACACAGCTGTTTACAACCGCGGAGCAACAGGCGCATTCTGAACTGCAGTGCCCATAAAAAAATGCACTTTGTTGCAAGCAGCAACTGCAAATCACACGTGCCTGCGTGACCGATGACTGTGATGGCAGTTTGTGTGTGACCATGAAGCATTTCCATATTACAGCCCACAGTGGTGCGCGGGTCGACGCGCTGCGTGAGGGGGAGCGAGCGCTGCCGCCGTGACTGCAGCACCGTAAATTTGAAGCTGTTTACGGACGCTGCCATCTTGGTGCTCTCCGGGAGGGAAATTTGGAGCAGGGCCATTTACCGGCAGCTTGATGAGAGTGCAGTGAGGCGAGTTAATTAATACAACGTCCCTGGGCCCACAGGCTAGACGGCGGAGCGAACCCGGGAGGGAGGACGAGGCAAAGAGGAAGATGGAGAACGGGTAAAACTCTCCACTGTACGACAGAGGGGGAAAAAGGACCAGCAGCCATGCTGGGAACCCACCACACCACTCTGGGTTCTCACTAGACCCGATTAAACAGCGACATCATTGTGGGGAATGGTCCCTGTGGGACACCTGCGCTGGACCGACAGTCTGCTGGGACACGACGACTCCATGGGCCCGTGTGACCTCTTAAACGAAGCCCAGCTTTGGTTCCCTCCCCCTGCAGCCGATAGTGGGCAAACTGAACTAAGATGTTCTCGCTCGTGGCACCGCGGGTGCTGCGTTCCCTTAACTTAACTCTTGTCTGTTGAGCTCCATCAAACAAGAGGGGGAAGAAACTTGCCTGGAGACGGCGGCGTCCACAGGGAGGTCCTCGCACTTCCTCCTGCACTCCATTTATTTTAGCTGGCAAAAAAAACAACTTTGGGGCCGAGGTTGTCAAATAACACTTTATTTTTCGCTCCCCAGCTGAGGTGCTGTGCATGGGAGGGAATGAGTAAATAGAAAAGTGCAGCGTCAGCGCCTCCGCCTTCCACTTCTGATGCCTGATGATGCTCCTGGACCGCGGTTTTAATACTGGCGTTCGCCGCCGAACAGCATCGCGAGCAGACCAAGTTTATCACGCGGGCAAATCAGCCAAGTGACGGCAGCAGAATACTGTAAACAACACGCGCGGCGGCAGCTATAAATACCCCAAATAAATCCTCCTAATCAGGAGGCGAGGGGAGCGGGAGTGGCGTCGACGTAGCGAACCGGTGGCTGAATCCCCTTTTAAACGCTTTCGCCGGCTTTTCCTTTCGGTGACTGTTTAGAATTTGCTCTAATTACCATATTAAAATGCATGTAGGAGTCTGTGCAGTTGTGGTTGGAACAGATAAGGCTGAGAATGGGGGGGGGCGTCCACCGGAGGCCTATCAGTCAGTTCTGAATTGCTTTATAATTACTGAGATGCACAGACATAATTTCCTGCTAAAAATAATGCAAAGTTTCATTTTCCTGCTTTTACACTGCGAGGGGGGCAGCACTCCCCCGCCTCCCCCACCTCCCCCCGCATGAGCCGTGTGGTGCCGTGTTCGACACAGTGTAGCCTAGTTTCTGCACAGCGTGACTGTTGCCGTCTCCCTGTTTTGGGGTGGGAGAGGAATCCACATTGTGACACATTGGGGTTGTAGTTATGGATCTGACAGTGGCTCAAGTTCTTGAGCGTGAATGACTGTTATTTGCATGTGTTTCACGAGAGCGGTCGTCGCGTTGCTCGTCCGTATCGTTTGACCTTGATGAGACGGTGAACGAGGACGTTAGCGGAGTTTGAGCGTTTCACTCAACCATCTTATCACCACACTCTTCACTCTCTGCCATATTTGCTATATTTGCCTGCAGCCACATTGCTTTTATTCCAGCATGGAGGCAGAGCGGCACCAGTCATTCGTCCACCACTTTGTTGCGTCTTGGTGTCATTGTTCGACCCCTCGGCTCGAGTCTGAATTAGAGGCTAAACAAAACTCTGCGTCCGCCGCGAACGCAGGCGTTTCTAATCACCGCGGACAACGAAGTCTGTGGAACGGCTGCTGGTGGTGGTGTGTGACGCCCGGCAGGTTCTCCTGTGATGAAATATTGATGCTGCTGGCTTTGATTCTGCAATAGGTACTTTTGATCCAGATCTGTCGCGGCAGACCCCCCCCCCCCCGTTCCTTCCGCGACTGCACCTCTGCTCTCCTGGCTGCGTAAAACGCCATCCATCCACCTTTGATCAGGTGCTGTGGACTTTGAAGAAGAACTTATAGAGATCGCTGATGTGTGAGCACAGGCAGGTGCTGGAGGTCTATAACTCAATATGTTGCCTTGCGCTGGACGGGCGCCAGTGACGAGGCTTTGCACTTAGTCAGTTGTTGACTTTTATTTATCACGACTGCTGCTGCTGCTGTAATTGATGACTGAATCAACACAGTCGGGGAAAAGTAAGCGCTGACTTCTCTGCTTTTTCAGCGGAACAGCAACCGTGCCTCCGTTCCCTCGCTGCACTCATCTGAGAATCAAATCCGACACTACAGTATATTTTTCCGACTGAGGGACAAGGCGAGTTCTGAATCCAAAAATAAATTCACATTCATTCACAAAAACGACCTCCTGGCTCTAAATCCTCGGGCTCTGCACAGATTTGTAGATTTGCTCTTTTCTCCTAAAGAGTCGAGTGGTCTCCGTCCATCACATCCTTGGAGCTCGTCAGCGTCTCATTCGCTAATGAAAAGGCCGCCGGGCGTCCACGAGGATTTGATGTTTTTGTGGGTCCCCTTTTGTTTTTGTGGGTCCCTTTAAAAACCTTAGGACTTTCCATGACTCTCTTCCTCCCCTTCCCCCACAAACCTGTATAATATCGCACTAAACCCATCTCGGCTTGACCACAATGCAAGAATGCAGCTTTGTTAATAATTGCTGTAATTGTATAAGTATGTAGAAAGCGCTACACAAAGCGGAGCAATGACTATTATCAGGTTGATAACCAATAATTACTTACAAACCCTGTGCTCATTACGCGGCTCCTGTGGGGAAAGCGAGCTCGATATAGCCCTCCGGAGCCCCCGCCCCCCGCGACCCGCTGCTCCGGCTCCCCCTCGTTACACGCCTGCTCCTCGTCCTTCATCCCGTCCGCCGCCCTCCTCGCTCGCCCCTCTCTCCCCTCTGAGCGGCGATCGCTGTGATCTTTCTCCCGCCATCGCCCGTTTCCCTGCTAAATCCCAGCATCCTGTTTATCTGTGTTCACTCGGGCCTTGACGCTCTCCCACGTCTCCCCCGTCCTCCTCCCGCTGAAAGATTAACTATCCCCTCTGCATCTCCCCTCATCTATCATCCTAATGGGCGCCACGAATGGGGGAAAAACAACAATTTGCAGAGGGAGAAACAGCCACATGAGGGCAAGGAGGTGTTGGGACTGGAGCTTCCATCAGCTTCCAGCCGGTCCACAACTTTTCAGGCACCGGGACCAAACGGGACCAGACGTCACCCGCCCCGGTGCTAACATGCAAACATGTTGTTTGTGCTTTAAATTAAAACGCAACTGCCGATGGAGATGAATAGTTTAGCATTTAAGTTAGCATTTATCCTCTGGGGACCATGAATCATAACGTTTCTAGTGATTGTGGAGTTTGTTGCCGCTGTGAACTGACACTGATTACTAATATGTTGTGTTGCATCCCTGATGGACTCCATGAATGATTGTGTTCCTTTAAAGGTGAATGTGTTCCCCGTGACACCCCCCCCCCCCCTGCTTTGAGCGCTGATGCCCACCGCGGGAGGCCCCTGGGTGCCACATGCTATCGCAGCGCGGCCTTCCGGCCTCCAGCCGCGACGCGCCCGCGCCCGCGCTCGCCCGCTCCACGGGGGAAGTGTTGAGCCTCGCGCGCCGGCGCCGGAGCGCGAGCACACAAACACTCCGCCGTCACCAGATAGACGGGCGTCCTCCCACTCCGCTTCACATGCCTCGCTGCTTCCCTGCTCCTCCCATTACAGTTTTCTAGTCGGTTTGTCTCCCTCCTCCTCTCGTAGCACAGATTTCCCTCAAGCGTCGTCAGTCTCTGTCATTTTTGTTGCTGTTTATTTCTCTATCTGCGTATCTCGCTCTTCCTCCTGCGCTCTCTCTCCCATCCTCCTGTCAATATTAGTCTTTGTTCATCTGCATCTCTAATTCCCTCACTCCTCTTCATTCCTATCTGGTGTCAGCACGCTCTCCTACTGAGAAAAGCAATTTGTGATGCTGATGCGGCTCTACAGTATATGCACCATTGTTATTACAGATTGTAGATTTTTAGATAATACCTCAGACTTTGTTTGCCGTTGTTTAGACGGTAACATTCACACTGTTTTGTTGTTTTGCTGAAATATTGTGCAGTAAAAATAGAAGCAGCCTGTGCAGAACTGGAAGCCCTTAGCTTCTCAAAAGCCTTAATTAAGACACAAAGGAGCAACTTTAAAGTGAAACTTTGCAAGTTTTGAAAGGAGAAAAACACAGTCTGCCTCTTACTACACGAGAATTCATCAGGACGAAACGGTGCCTGGGTCGATTCAGGACACGGGGAACTGCTGCTGCAGCCTCTCGGCCTTGTACTGTGTGGCCCCATAGCTCATGATGGCTAATGTTCGCCATCTTTTTAGCACTGTGCCACATTTCCTGCTGTTTTTTTCCAAGTTCCATGGGTTCTTTTTAATCAATATTTCTGTGTAGCAGTGACCTGACTACACTACAGCTTCTCGTTGCTATAGTGTGGAGCAGAGGTCTGTTTGGGAGCTTTCCGGCTTCTGGGGAGCGTCTGTATCGCGACTGAATGGATGGCAGCCAGTGAAGATGTATCGAGGCGTACGCCGACTCAACGCAGGCACCGCCCCTTCAGGCCTGAGGGCAGGACTGGCTTCCCTTCAAAGTCAGAGGCTTAAAAACAATGTGTGCGTGAGTGAAAGCAGCGCTGGATGCGGTGGGCGTCAGTCAGTCAGCTAAGCGAGGGCCCCGCTGCCTCTCACTCCAGAGAACAGGTAGCCTGAACTAGTTTCTACAAAGCTGAGTCGGAGATTTAATGCAATATAAAGCCTCTGGGCCCTTTTAGCAATTTGGAGTCAATACACAAATACGCCCACACACAACTGGAAGAGTGCGTGTCTCTTTACACTGTGCGACTAGTAGCATTTCCAGCTGTTGCCAACATTAAGAGTCTGTTAAGCCTCAGTGTGTTTTTTTTTTCTCACTGACATCAAGTTTGGCATCTGTTACGTGGTCCATAGATTAAAAGATACGAGAAAATTGTTTCTTGTGAAAACAACATAAATTTCTGTATCTTTTAATGTGAAATGAGAAATCAAGAAGTGAGATATCAAAGTGGATTGTATCCTTAGGATAAACCTTTTGCCTTTGCTGGTGCAGCTGATTGATTGGGACGTTTGCTCTGCACGCAACAACAAAATTCAGATAAGTGCTGTAATAGTTGCTTAGATAGTTGTTTTAAAGCGCAACCAGAACAAATATGGACTCAGTAGGATGTGATAGGAAAAGTGTCTCGTCGTCAAAAACATGCCATCAAAAAACAGCACAGCATAGTATTATGTAAAACAAATCATAGTATGTGATAAATAAGGTCATGGGATACTGTCGGAACCTGGCTCGCAAGACAGACACGTAGGTCCACACAGGACATTTTCAATGTTTATTGACCACAAACTTACATGTAACAAGGAAATGCCGCCATATGTAAATCAGTAGCATCAGTAATGTAATGCATGTAGGGATGTGTGTACAATGAAGTGTAACAAGATGAAACAACAGCAAAAGGCAACCTAAAGAGAAAGAGACAAAATGGCTGACTCCACCAGGTAAATAGACTAGGGCCTGGTGACGGAAAGACTCAAGGGCCTACATTACACAGCCCAACCAGAGAACAAACAGGGCCTCTAACACTAGTATGTGATGAAAAGAGAAAAAAATAGATATATTTATACATGTAGCAAAAAAATACTCATTACTGTATGTGATGAAATGTGTCACAGTATAGTATGATGTCAACAAAGAGCCATAGCAGTAAAAAAGAAAACATGCTTTGTGTGAGTGATAAAGTGACACAGTGTATTATTGTTGTTAAAAATGGGTTTACAGTTAATATATGTCGAAAACGAGTCATAGTATGTGGGCAAAAACACAACCATCTTCCTTCTAAACAGGTAAAAGTCAGAATAAACTGCTCCTGACCCTTCAGATGACTGACTGTGGTCAAAGTGCTCCTGGAACCACGTTATTGCTGCTAAAACAGGAGTGGCTCCTTGTATATTAACTCCACCTCCGGCAGCAGCAGGAGGAGGCGGGGGCATCGCTGAGGGCCTGAGACGCCTCCGACGAGTGCTGGGAAAGAGCCGGTCAGTCCATTGAAAACAGCCGCTTTGAAGCGCTCCATCTGTATCTGAGCGCACACACACTCAGCATCAGGTCCAGAGCGTGGATGGGAGCCGACGCGGGATAAATAAAAAGCAGGCGTCCCTGGGCTCCCGGGCCTCAGGCTATTGCATTGCTTGGAGGCAAACAGCCACCCAGCTGCCCCAGCAGGGTAGGAATACATCAGGCAGCCTATTGGGTCCCTGACAGCTGATTTGCTCTTCTTAATGAGCAAAGAGTTCTGCTCCAGTCTGTTACACAGCACAGTATCACAGGAAGCTGCGGCCTGCTCACGCTGGTGAAAGTAAAGCAGTTAATGCACGATCGCTCACGTTGAAATGCTGAGCTAAGGTGTAAAACACCACTTTATTTGTCTGGAGTGAAATTAAATGCATGTTTTTTTCCAAACACCGATGGTTCTGGTTGAAAAATATGAAAGTTATTAGCTTACGTTACACAGATGTCACAGCACTGATACTGTACAACAGGAGCAGTTAGTTCATGCGCAGCGCTATCATAAATATCCTACTGTATGTCATTATTCACTGCAGCTGAAACAACCTGTAGCTACAGCAACAGTAAAACACATGAGAGTTCAGTTAGGATTATACAAACCGAATTAGGACGGGCGCTAATAACGGCCCAGAGGACATTAGTTCTGGGTTTAAACCGGCTGGGGACGACGTCCTCCTGTGCATTAATACACGTACGCAGCCCTGAATAAACAGGTGATACTTTATAGAGAGAGAATCGTTGTTGGATTTCATATTTTCCAGGGTTTTGCTGACAGGAAAAATACTGAAAATCACCAGACTAATACTAACTACACATCATTAACTACTAGTATTTTCAAAGAAGCAACAACTTTGATGATGCAGCTTAGTGTTGACGTGTAATATGAGCAATACTTGTGTACACAAACTCATTCAATAAATGTTCTACTTTACATGTGGCAAAACTAGGCCTCGAACAAAAACGCTACGAAGCAGAGTGGTCTAGAAACAGTATCACAGGGAACCCGACGCCGACCTTAGCAGGACTTTCTTGGAAGTTTACATGTTCTGACAACACAGATGTCAGCGGGGACCCTCAGGACCCCAGCCTGTCACTGCGGGCTAGCCAAGGGGCGGGAGGCTAAGTTAATCTAGGCTAGGCCAGGAAGGGACGGGGTCACAGTTCACTGTGGATGCCCCGCTGCTTCAGCACCGGCTGACAGGCCACAGGAGTCTGAAAGTCCATCATGTACTGGCATTTGCTGGGCTCCTTCACCGATCGCAGGGCTGTCTCTGTTCCGCATGTCAGTGTGACCTAGAAAAGCACAAAGACAGGGAAGTTAAGGTGGCGCGGGGAGAGGGGGCCGTCGTTAGCCCCAGTCAGGAGCCGGCTCTGTCTCTCTGAGGACGGCGTCCGGCGCCCGCAACAAATGAGGGACCTATGCAAAGCTGCGCCGTGTTCCGGGCCCCGCGCCGCATAAACCCGCTGCACTGCACACGGAGACTTCCATCACCACCCAATTTGCAACCGGAGCGTGTACGAAAGTGTTGCCTTGACTGCAGGACACCGTTGCATTATGGGACGCCGCCGCTGTCATCCCTATGTGTGAACAGGACGGGGGGGAGGTGGGGGATGTGATTACCACTGTCATGACTTTAATAGGTGACTTTGACGCCCTCTGCAAGAGAGTGGAAAAAGCAAAAACAACTTCTTTTACTTTTAGAGGGTTTCCATGGCAACGCCTCACATCACACATCACCTTCAACAGACAATCCCTCTGGCAAACAAAAGCACCTGGAGAGTTGGAGCGACGGGAGCTTGACAGGTATTATTGAGGCCGGTACAGCTGGTGATTTGGTTTTGTCCTGTACTTGGATTAAAAACAGTCCTTTGTTGTGTCACTTAGTGTCTTGTTGCACAGATACATTAAGTGGGTGTCTGCAGCCTGGCGAGAGAAAGTGTTTCCTTACGTACGTGCGCCTGATTATTGCTGGTTTGGTTTTAACTCGCAGGTGTCCCTTTATGCGCTCGACTCATTATTAGCAGCAGAAAGTCGTCTGCCTGCTACTTGTGAATTCCCACTGAATGAGTGTTTGAGCGAACGTGTGGGCCGGCCTCATTGTGCGCTGACTGACAGCCTGGATGTGTGCGTGTTTGCGCTGGTTTAGCCTTAATCCGCGAATGTGTGAAATAGATTACTTGATACTTTTTCTTTTGCAAAGAAGTAAAACAAATACTGTCTGTTAATTCTCACATTGTTCCCTGGAAATTTAAGGTTTTCAGAGTTTACAGTTTTGCGACAACTATAAAACCTAATGATGCATCTTAAAATCAAGTTTTATGTAGAAATTTGAATATATTGATTCCTAATTAGTCCATCAGACATCGTCCAACACGTGGAGTTCAGTGAATACTTTTCACTTTTCAGATGCAGCCTGCTGATCCCAAGCCTGGACCACACGGAGATCCTCCAGTCAAACAACAGATCACTTGCCCACTGCTTGAGTCCTAAAAGGAGAAGTGTCTCCCAGCAGAGACAGAGAGAGAGACAGAGACAGAGAGAGAGAGAGAGAGAGAGAGACCTCCCCGAAGACGGCGTTCAGCATTTCAAATATAATAAGCGTCGACTTTTGACGAGTCTTCATTTATGCTGACTGCACACAGTTAGGGGCCGTATCAAAGGAATTCAATTTAGCCTTTTCAAAGGGGGCCGTGGACGGCACGAGCACATACGTCTGCACACGACATTTATTGGACTCGGATTTGAGGAGAGGGGGGTCACAAAACGGAAATGAGATGATTAAAAGTGCAGCGTTTTTTAATTGAGCAAATTCTCACGCGCACAAAAACGTAAGCGGGCCTCGCGAAAGTGACGGAAGCGGGAGGGAAAAGTGGGGAAATGGAGCGTGGAACAAGAGAGCGCTGCACGAGAACGCGAGCAGAGCAGAAAAGCGATGCAGACTGACAGAGGCAGGGACGCCAGTCAGCTTCCATCAGCTGCCGCACACAAAGCGCCTTTCAGCCAGGCTGCTGAGCAGGAGCCTGGACGCAGGAGGAGCATCTGCTGAGAAGCACCAGGCTTAAAGTCAAAGGGCTCCATCAAGGGCATCCGACTCATCCGTCACTATTAGCTCACGTCCCCTCACAGTCTCCCTTTCGTTGTCATTATTTTTACTGTGTGTACTAGCATATTGTCCTGTAGTACTGCGTGTATCTTGGTAGTACTCACTGTGGTACTGCGTGAGCCTCCCTGCCAGCAGGGCTCTCCGTTCTCATACACCATCTGACTGTACTGGTTCTTCGCTGTTCCTGCCCACATCCCCCACTTCCTGGAGGAGCAAGAACAAAAAAAGAAGCAAGCGTGGTTATTTTTAATGCTTTGATCGAGTGCCTGTAGAAACAAAGTTGAGCGAAGCCAAGTGAATCCTAAGCGTTGGACGCACTAGACACACGAAATCGAATTTTCCTGAAACACCGCCGCCCTGGCTAATTGATAAACACTTCCTCGGCGCAAAAATAAAGCGATGGCAAGATGTCCAGTCTGGCAGCGGCCTCCACCGGCTCCGGGCTCCGCCGCCCCCGCGTCCCTTCCACAATGGAGGGAAAATAATTAGCATTTTGTCGGGGCTAATTCTGCGCACGGGAGAGAGGAGTCCATCCCAGAAGAGGCTGTGCCTCATTCAAAGGGAAACCAAAGCAGAGCGGGCGTCGGTGAGCGCCGTCTGATCACGGCTGGAGCTCAACTTTAAACCCGAGCAGCTTCTTTGAGAAGGCGGCCGCTGGTTTCTGATCCGGCCTCTGCATAAAGTCCAGTAGATGCTCAGATTAGGGGATGAATCAACTGTTTCACTTGCATCGAAGAATCAACCTGAAGGCTTTTTTCAGTCAACAGCTTGTCAATGATCTGTTAATCATTCTGGATAATGAGCTACTCGGGGCTATAAATACAACATTGTTCTTTTAATCTGCTTAAGTGCTTTTCTCACCATTTCCAGCCCTGTCACCAGAGCACAACTCTTGATCAATGCGCCTACGTTGACCTTTCCACAGGGGATTAAAGTAGCAGGATTGGCTTTGCTCGTGCCGTGCTGCTTAAAGTATTATGGAGGCTAATCTGCTATATTTCACGAGCTATTATATTTTTATTGGTCCCTTTAATTGATCTCAATGGATGGTTACAGTCAAAGTGATTGACATAGAGCAAAGGCAGCGTTTCATTAGTGAAGACTTATCACTCCAGTAAATTCCGCCTTCCAGTCGTTTGACCTTGAGGAGGACAAACGCGGAGTACGCTCTGATTTCGGCAGCGCTCTCCCGCTTTCGCAGACACACGCCGCCGTCAGCTCCCAGAGTGTGCACGGCTTATTTAAGATGCCTGAACGGGTCAGTCAGAGGTGAATTGCTCACACAAGTGGAAGCCGGCTGGGCCCGGGCGCCTCCGCTCCTTCCTCCCAGCCTGTTTGATTGGGTTTTAGCACTCTGTTAGCACCAGGAGGCTCTCAAATGGATTGCTGTCTGGGCCGGCGGGCGCTGCGGCTGCGGCTGCGAGTCCATCAGCGATCCCCGGCGCGTCACCTCCGCGCTCGTCCCAACCCCTGTCCCCTAATACACCCCATTCCCCTGCCTCGCCTCCGTCCGCTTCCTTCCTTAATCTCCATTCTAGCTCTGTCAGTGCTCTTGTGCCCCTGGAGGCAGCACAGGCCCTGTCAATTAGAGTTTAGTTATCACTGGGATGTGACCAGCACACCATAGTCATCTGGACTGGAGTCATGGGATGGTCACGTATTGACGGATCACTCCCTGTAATAACACCCGCGTTCACCTGGTACCGGCAGGACCGGCGATCTAGAGTTATCAGCGGAGCTCATGATTTACACCTCTCAGAAACAACACGCTGGCCGTATTGCTTAATTCCATGGCAGGAGCATCGCTATATGTTTTGCTGACCCTGTGACAGACAATATAGCACAAGCCAAATCTGCAAAATGGACCCCTGGCTCAGTGACAACCTCATTTTCTCCTCCAATTTATCCCAGTTTGGCTTTAAGCTGCCGCTGTGACACACACACACACACACACACACACACACACACACTGAGCGGCCAGTGTCCTTAAATCATCCAGGTTATGCACGTGTCCCTTTTCTGTCCAAATACCACTCGCTGCATATTCAAACAATGTTTCTGTCGTCTCGGCGACGTTTTCAGGGGAAGAACAGGAAGCAGACGCATTTCTGTTTTCAGTCCGAGGCAATAACACAAGTAAACGTGATTAAAATATGTAAATTCAATAACGCTGGCAGTTGAGAGAAAATGGCTTCTTAACCTTTGTAGAAATCCACATCTTGTATTGAGAGAATGGAGGCAGCACCGATGCAGACTTCCTTTTAATGATTAATGATGGATGATACTAAACACATGCTCCTTTTAAGGCTTAAAACGTCAGGAATCTTATTTACTGATAGCCGGGTTATGACTCATGCTTTGTCTGGCCTCCTCTAATGCCATAAAATGCACCTTCCATCACAGATAAACCGGTAATGGCAGCCTATCCAGGCAGCTAAACCCATTATGCATACATTTAGTCTACAATGTGGGAGAGATCCTGGGCCCCAAAGAACTCAGACATGCCTGTAACGTACACATCTCATTTAGTCAGTCTCATTTCATTTTCTCTGTGAATCACTAAGGTGTGATGTCTATTGACATACAGACTAGCAGATGGAGTTGTGATTTAATTACGTGCAGCACCGACTACAAAAGTCTCCTAAAAGTGCACTTTCAGTCAGTAGATACCATCAGAGGTACGTTTACTTCAAGGCTGTAAAACCACACAAATCCCAAAATGTTACATACTTTCTGTGACTAGTAGAAAGAGAACGTGGTCTTTTTCATATTTTTTCCAATTAATCCTCATTAGGAATAATTAGCATTAAAAGGAGCTGATTAGCTGCCTTTTCATCTTCCGATGATGGCTTGAGCTGATATAAGCTCCTCTTATTTCCTTAAAACCACGCGGTCACCACTGATTCTGTTTTAAACTTCACTGCGGCGTTAATCCGCGCGCCTCGAGCGATAAATCCCGAAGATCCATGGCTAATCTTGCTCAACACTGGAGAAGAGAGTTAGGCCCTCTGATAGAGCCACAAATCAACCCTTCACAAGCAATTATCATTTAGACAACTCTACTCTGGTGTTCAAACACCCTGCAGATAAAGGGGGGTGGGGGTGCATGTGTGCGCGTCCGTGTATGTTTGTGGACGTGTGCTTCGAGGCCGTGGGGCTTCGCTGGAGAAGAGCTGCAGCCAAACCCAAAGGGAAACAGAAATCTTACAATGGTGGACACGTTTGGTTCTTCAAGTGAACTAAATATATTTCCCCATGTGCCTCCAGTGCTTTCTTTGCACATTTGGAGACTTTAGAAAGCTGATCTTCGCCGAAGCGCCGTCACATCTGCTTTTCATGCACAGAATCTGCCTGCGAACATTAGGGCGGAAACATGTCTGCACACATACTGTATGTGGAGTGCACGTGAAGGAATTGTGCGACCACAGCTCGTGCACTGAGGCGACAACTTGAACAGTGACACGACAGAAACATGGTCCACGTTGTGTCAAAAGACTGAAAATGAAGGCTGTCGGCCTGTGCCTGGTGGCTGTTGGGATAATGAACTACGAAGCAAGAAAGCAGGGCCTTCGCTGTCAAAGCCTGATCTGATGGCACAGGTCGGCACAAGAGTGTCAGGCCTCCGACAACAAGAGGTTCTGAAGACGCGGTCAACAATCCTGGCCGAAAAACGAGACCCGGAGCGGCGGGATCGGACACCTCTGCTCACCAGAGCAAGAGTTCAGCTCCCATCAGTCAACAACCGCTCTAACTCCACCAGGAGCACACAGCACTCACCAGTATCCTGTAATACTGTGTGTCTTATTAATATATTCATTATTCTTAGTAAATGTATTCCTTTGGACACTGGGAGAGGAATCCTGAGGGGAGGGAGAGACAGGGGATCAACAAGCAGCTCCTCCAGACCCTCCACCATAAATCTGTATGGAGAAATCTACATCTACTTTTACTGTGAGGAATCGCGGGGAGTAAATAAAGGACTCGCTCTAGTCGTTCTGGCCGGCAGTAAAAGCGCCATCTGGGATTTATGGGGTTGAGATGTTTAGGGAAGTTGGTAGAATGATGGCACCTGTCAACACCCAACAAGCTGAGCTCACACTGCTGCTCCAACACTGGACCCACATTAAAAACAGCCTCTGTGCGAGACATATTTGGCCGATTTGATTTTACCGGACAACTAATGATCTGTAACTAACATTTAGATTTTTAACTTGTTAGTAAATCATCAACGCCAGCAACTGTGGCCTTTTAGGATCAGATTTGGAGAAACAGTTGGAAAACAAACAACGCTGATACATAACACAAAGGAAAACGAGTCAAAGTTTGGACCTGAAACGAGGCGATGCATCACCGCTCATCGTTCGTTTGCTGTTGCTGTCTCAGTCTCCCTCCACCGCAGACGTCAGTGGCACATTGAGATCTCATTCAGGAGGTTTTGTTTCTTAGGAATCCTGCAGCTGAGGCCTCCCACCTCGTCTCACAGCTCTGGGGTCTGCTTGGTCTCATAGGTGGTCTCACCTCCCGTGGATGCTGCTGCTGCTGCTTCTCTCCTCTCCCTTGTTACACCCCTGTCTGTCCATAGTCTCCTCACTGAGGGAGCGTTTCATTAGCTGTCCATTGTTTAGATATCACACACAGTTTCTAGGATTAGTAGAAAAAACCTCCATATTAATGATTCATTGTTCATGGGTGTAAAAAGAAAGTCTTGACTACATTATTGTTAAATCAAATGTTACTATTATATAATTACACCTAAACTCTATAATTTTAATTAGTCTCCAAAATGAAAGTTCAGAACATTTGAGACTGTTTTATTAAACTGACTCTGGAGGAAAGGTCTGAATAGTCGATGTGGCCTTATTAGTACAGAGATCCCAACTTTAAATTCCCAGAAATTCTGTGTGTGTCGTACTACACATGTTCCTGTTTTTGTTGACTAACTGAGCGCGACTAAGACTTGGTCTCCAGACTGAGTGAACCCTCGAGTTAATGCAGCCATCATTTAAAGCACGACTTGCGGCGCTGCGCTGGTGGAGGCTGCTGCTTAATTTGGACTCAGTCAAGTAGCGTGGCGCTGAAAGAAGAGCGGCGCTCTCGCGGCTAAACGGCGCCAGGCAGCGCTAACCTCTGCTGCCAGGTCACCAATCAGGGAGCAGCGCTGTGAGACGAGCCCAGGCGGTGTCATTACTCTGCCCGTCGCACCCGCCTACCACCCATTGGGCTCAGAATCTCAATAAATAATTCACACCCCAGGAACACGTGAAGGGCACATGCACATTGGGGACTTTATGTCTGATTCATAGAAGGAAGGATTGAACATATAACACACCAACAGCTAGCATGTTATGATGCTTTAAATGCTACAAACCCTTGTGGTGTTGACCCATGTGACTGCTGCAGACCAAGCCCCGGCTGCGTATTTCACCCACACCCCCCAAAGATATGAATCTGGGCGCGCGTCAGACCTAAATCAGTATTCCGTTAACAGCTCACTTGTGCCTCATTAGCAGCCGGGCTAGGCGTTGCCATGGCGACCCAGCGGAAAGGCCATCAGGGGTTCACAGTGTCAGCTCCACCCCCCTCCACTCCCCACCACTTTAACCCCCCTCCTAAGACACACAGGAGACGTTACCCCTTTGCAGTGATTGCCAGACAGATGCAGGCCGTTCGCATTCAGAGGCCGCGACCATTAGCAACACAACCATATGGATGCTACACGTCTTTTCTGTGGTATAAATGAATTTCCGCGCCTGCCTGCGTGTCATGGACGCGCCGGCACGCCGTGGCACGCTCCCTTTGAGTGGTGGGCATTAAACGGCTGCCAGGTTCCAGGTAAATAGGGCCCCTCTCCTCGCTAATAGCACTCAAGCAAATGACCTTGACAGCTTGAAAACGAGCACATTAAGCAGAACACTTAAATGTATAATTATGCACTTGTTCCAGTGGAACCATCGCGGCTGTGTAGGTTAAATCATTACGGCATAGATACGATGAAAAGGCATCCGCGTGTTTTAAATGCACATCCAAACAATTAAGGGCCGGACGAGCTTTGATAGGAGCACATGAAAGGGAGTCACTCCGTTCATTAGGACGAGACATTCATGAAAGCAAAGCAGCGACAAATGCAGCCATTAGTCATTTTACCACAAAGAGAAGTGGTGTGTATGTTCAGGACATGCCACTTTGATCAGGAGGGCTGGATAATGTGGGCTGTGCATTAAGAACACTAGGCTGTTACTGCTTGATCACGCGTCACATGAAAAAGGTCCCGGCGGTTACGCGGTGTCTGAGACGCAGCCATCACTGCTGCCATGGCTCCCGGCGCTGTGGCGTATGGATTTATCCGTCAAGCTGAGCCCGGACAGCATCAGCATCAGCATCGGCACCGGCATCGGCGGCGGCGCTCGTGGTTCCAGTCCAACGTGGCGTCGCCGCTTCTCCGGGCGTCCTCCTCTGAAGTCAGCTGTCACCGGGGGCTCCTTGTTCTGTGTCAGCACAGTGGTGGACGTCACCAGTTTAACCATGTTCCACAGCGATAATCGAATCACAGTGTACGAACTGTGCAGGTACGTGTGACAGGGCCTGTGGATATTATGTGCTCACAAACAAAGGGTTCCAGTCATTTCAGATCAGGAAGCTTTAAGTCTAATCATAAAGCACTCAGTTAGTTTTATACTACGGGTAGAGGTGACATCAGTAATTCAGCTCTGAACAGTTCCCCACGTTTAGCAATTATGATGTAAGATATTTAAAAAACAAGCGTGTCATATCTGATTATTAAGTAGTTTTAATGATCTCCTAAGCTGTGATTTAATCAAAAGCAATTTGGGATTGGAAATTAGAAACGGCCACTATATTAAATCGGCTAATAAAGCAGCCATCACCTCCAACCTTCTGTAACCAACATTACATCGAGTTAAATCATCTTGACAATGTTACACTGTAGTTAATTAGCATGGATGTGGTTCCCCGTCGTACTGAGAACGCTGTCAGTCCTAGTTTTTCGTAGTTTCCCCTGATCCTCAATATTCACACAGACTCGGTGAAAGCTGAAAAACCGTTAAATATCAACACTGTCAAAATGCCAGAAATGACTCTGATTGTATTTTTAGCCCGTAACTGCCTCTAAGTGAGGCCATTTTGTCAAGAGGTGTTGAAGTGTCATTGCCTGATTCAATCTCAGATTGATGTTCGGCTTCTTTGTGCTCATTTATAACCTGCTTGTGTTTGAGCAGTTTCACAGTAATAATCTTACCGCTCCCTCGTGAATGCTGTGCAATAAAATGGTCACCTATAGAGATAATTAGCTACAGTCCTTCCTGCCCTGTTTATACATGCACCGCCGCTGCAGGGAGGCTGAAGCGAGCGCTAATATCCCCTCAAACGGAGAAGGGACATGATCGGTTTCCCACCGGCGCGGCCTCGTGCTCCTCTGCTGCCATGAATAGAGCCTCTGCGGCCTCAGAGTAGACTCTCCTTCCTTGGGCCTGCACAGTACACGTTCTCAGCTGGATCATTCGAGCTGAATGTGACATTTGCATAAGCACACCCCTTCCCCTCAGCTCCTCCATGGTGCTGTGTCTCCTACGCACAAACCGCATGGCGGCCAAACAACGCGGGGGTCACGTGCGCTGGGGCTGCACGGAGCCTGGACGCTGGGGAGCGAGGCATGGCCCCGTATCTGCACGCAGCACACGTGCGTCCACAGTGCGCCCCTACCGACATCCGAGCTATTTGTATTTTTCACGGTGGCCAGCGCATCCCACTCTCTCTGGGGTTGCTCTGCGCTGTCATTTCAACTGACTGGCTCCTCATTCAGTGCGGTTTCAATGTTGCTAGGCTACCTCACTTCTCCACTGTTTTCTGTTTGAAAATCTGCTGTTCAATAAAGCAGTTCAAGGGAGACCTGTGGGTTTGAATACTGAGTGATATGAACCTGAGGCAGTGTCTGACAACACTAATAGCCTTTTTTTTAGTTTCACAATCTCCTCCCCCCCCCCGACAGTTTCTGTGTCTCTCTATAGCCCTTCAGTCACAATATTCATAGATTATAACATTTATAAAAATGTTTAAATAACCCAATCTGACTCATAACCGAGGTGGTGAAAATCCTCCTGTGGTCTCCGCTGTTCTTTTCTGGTTTCTTCATTCATGAGCACCCAGCAGCGTCTGGGAGTCCTTATTATTCCTGTTTTGTCTGTCCTGCTTGCAGCTTGCGATGCTGGGCGTGTCCCAGGCTCGGACTGCCAAGCGCAGCGTGTTTCCAAGGTTGAAGGGTGAACAAGCAAGCTGCTTGCCGGTCCCCGCGCAATTTCAGAGCCGCCTCTCGCCGCTCTGCTCGCGTGCCCTCGGTGGTGACGAGTGCAGAGCAGTTTGACCCCGGCACAATAGAAGGCCTCGCTCCTTGAACTCGACGGGGCAACAGATGCCGACCCCGGAGACGTCACATGCGAGGCCACCTGATTTCCCTGGAGCCCCGAACACTAAATCTCATTGGCCGTCCCTCCTCCTTAGCTGCGTTTAAGTCCTCCTAACCCTTCTGTCAGGATATGAAACCACCATTATCCCTGCATGGAGAAGTAGCCGCTTCTGCTAGCTATGCTATGCTTTATCTTTACGCAACTTTAAAAGCAATTATTATATGTGTGACTCTGTTCCGTATTCCATATCAGTGAAGCTGAAGTAATTTCTATCATGGTGTACTCATGGTGAAAGGTTATTATGGCCCAACCCTGTCGGGTAATACTACTGTCCTTTAAAGGGTTTTTGTTTGCGATTGCTGGGATTGTTAGCAGAAAATGGCCCAGGACTACTTAATGTGAAGCTACTTACTGGCTGTTGACAATGTTCCTTCTGGGGACCCATTTCTTGAACTTATATGGATGCGGCCGGTGGCGAGCTGTGGTGCAGCACGCTTTAAAGCTATTCCAGTCATTTGGATGAAGTGAAGGTGTGGTTGTATACTGGCCGCTTGCTGCTACACGGGGAGAGCGTCTCCTGCTTGTATTCATGACCGCAGTGCGATTAGTACGAACAAGCTGCATCTCTGCCTCAACTGAAGCTGTATTGGTTTGCCTTGTCATAATTGGCTCAATGGTGGCTTTATATGACTGCATTCAGTTGTGTTCCTGTGGTTTACTATTATGCTGGTATTGTCTCACATTGACCTTTAAAAAACAGAGTAAGTGAGTCTAATACTATTTTAGCTCAAGGCCTCTGTCCTCCCTGGACCTGTGACCCGTAAGTACCCTCTGAAGTGGGCGCTTCTGTAAAGAACACTTATGTCTTCCATTGCAGATGGAACTAGTATTAAGATCATCGTCACACACTGAAGGCTTATTCATGCTTTTCACGTTTCATGAAGCGACTGACTTTCTTTGAGTCAACACTGCACACATGCTGTGCATGAACCACACACATCGAGTGGACCGTCATCTTCTAAGTCATCATCTTTGCCAATTTGAAAGTGAAACACAAACCGTGGATGACACCTGATGAACTGGTACTAACAGATCAAGGTAACTGGCTATTTGGTAGAAAGACGTTCTGCTTCGTTTAATTGCAAAGAGCAAAGCAAAGCAAGTAATGACTGCAAACCGAACATGAAAGAGTAATTAACAGAAGTATTTTGCAACATCCCCTTATTCATTTTTCTTGCTTTGTGAGATACACTGAAAGGAGCCAGGTCCGCTGTTTGCCCTGCTTCCATTCAATAAACTAAACTACATCTGAGTCTGTGTATACGTTTAACAAAACTTGAAGCTGAGAGCAGCTCTCGGCTCCAGACATGGCATTAAATGCTATTTTAATTCAGTCCTTTTCTACAAGGAGTCAACCACGGTAGAAAGTTACAGTAGGAAGCCTAATGCACTAGTTGTAAATTCTCAAGGTGCTGCATTGTTCTCATTTAACACGTAATGCTATGTAAACTCATTTAAGTGTAAGATAGTAGAAGCAGCATCACTGATTTGCTGATGCGTGTGTATATTTTCCTACATTCCAGGTGAATTGTGTTTAGCAAACCTCACGTCTGCCGTCCTGTCACTGTTTCAGCGCGTCTGCTTCGGCAAGCGTCGCTGGGTGGGGGTGTGGACATTATGAAGATGGACGACATTGTCACAGCAGGACGGTGTTTGTCGCAATGCAAGCATTTTCTTCCACTCTATTATCATTATTGTGGCTGATGTTATTGTTACAATAGCCATTTCAGGAAGCGGTTGAGCTGCTGAGACCGAAAGGCAGAAAAGCTAAATGGAAAATGGAGACATTGGAATTCAGGAAGTGAATATGAGTTGTATAATATCTACATTTACAGATAATTGGGAGCATACAGTATGACTGCTGTGCCTTATGAAATCTTTATGGCCAAGTGTGTGGCAACAATATCAGAGCAGGCAGCTACAAAGGAAAGTGTTCCCAGGCTGATTTATTGTTCCTTAAGAACATTTGTTTTGTTAATGGTCAAACACCAGCTATTCTGCAAAGCCAAGCATGAAGAAACGCCGGGGCTCAGGGAACGATTTGAACTTTTATGAGCCTTGATGCATTCCGCAGACGGAGCACTGGCCATGAGCTGTAATCAAAATTCTGCAGCAACGCCATCGATTTAATTCTGCAGAAACCTAACATAACTAATCCAAATTAGTCTGAACGGTACAAGCAAGTATTAGCAATGACATCGTCACGGCGGTCACAGTCCCAGCGTCACGCCATCATCGACAGGCCACACATGCTAATGCCGCTCCTCCCTCTCCTCCTCACACACGCTTGTCCTTTAGGATGCTGGAGCAGGTGTGATAAATGCTGCCGTTTAAATCAAAGCACTCCCCTCTCTCCCCTCACCCTCTCTGGGGAGAAGGAGGATGCCTCCATGCAGATTGATATCAGGAGGCCCAGGCATATCCTGCAAGTGTTGACTGATGGTCTGTCGGGATAAAAAATGAACTTTATTCCCAGAGTGCGAGCGATGATTCATGTAGCTCCCCTCCCCCGTCCCCAAAACCAATCCGCAAACACCTTCACTACACGCTCTCTGGAAACAGTATAGTACATCATATAGTGCTGCACTGCCAGTCATTACCAGCAAGGTATTGGTGTTTATGCGTGCTAAAACAAGTCAGAGACAACTACTCCCCTTTTATATATTTACGCTGAGGCGCATGGAGAAAGCATCATGTCTTCCTGTTGCGCTCAGTGACTACAGTCGAATCTGCAGCAGTTCATGTAGGAAAACGTAAATATGTTACATATCTGAAATTGCCGCCTCAAGTTCTGTTTTTGGCAGCAATCTTGTTCCAAACAGTGACCAACACCATGAGTCAAAGATATGTTTGACCACTGGATCTGCCTGGTCCTTCTGCCCCTCCATACCATCATGAGTGACAGGCAGACAGAGGAGCTGGGGTCACATTACTCACAGTTAGCATTCTGTTCTTCAGCGTTCCGGCGCTAAAAACATGGTGAAGCATTGCACTTTCCGCTCCAAAAGGGAGTGGGTAGTGTGGGAGGTGGCAGTGCAAAGGAGAAAAAAACACAGTCGTGCTTTAGATTCCAATTAATTTGCCAACTGGAGGGAAAACTATATGTTCAGAGGAGTATAATGGGTCGTATATTATATTTACAGCCCTCAGCCATCAAAAGGAGACACCTTAAGCCCAAAAGCATCACATTTCAATGGAGATAGCATGTTTTGACACTGTCGATTGTCTGAGGTCATTTAGGTTTCTATATTATCTGGGCACCAAACAAGTAATTTGCCTATGTGCCTGCAGTCGAATCCTCCGCTTCAGGGAGGAGCCGCAGCGAATCATGAAAGCTTTTATATCCGAAGAGGTGTCAAAGTCGATGGAATAGTGTTTCCATAATTACACTCTGTAAAAGTGCTGTATGACAGACGGTTAAGGCTAATGAGAAAGTGCAAAAGGACAGTGAGACGACATCCCATAATTATCACCTCAAATCTAAAATTCACACGCGAGAAAATAAAAATATCAGTATGATATATAGTTTTTATCTTTTGTCTGTTTGACAGAGATGTTGCAATAATGGGAAGGTGGAAACGTTGCTGTGACGTGATTATAGAAGCGTAAACTTGGCTGAAAGTATAGAAATGCATTGAAATTGCATGAATTGGTCATAAAACGGGGTCAGATCTCAACAACAACCTAACAATAACATGCATTCAGCTACTACAGTAAATCCCTAACACCATTCTTTATTCGCGGCATGGAGGGTTTGCTAAGGTTTGCAGCCCAACCTAATAGAGACGATGCATAATGGGCACCCACAAAATAACACACCCCAGAGTACGGTACATGCTTGTTTAAACCAGAGGACGAATGATCAGATTAGATTTGTTTCTGCAGAACGTTTCATTCCAGGCCACTCCATTGTGCATTTAGATGCACAATGTAGCATCTAAAAGGTTATAGGAGGACAGACATTCTGATGCCATGTCCACCGGTGGACACGCTCGGTCCCGAGGGGGATGATAAAAGACCAGCACATATCCTTTAGATGAAACTGTAACCCTCCGAGGCCGAAGAAATACAACCCCAGCAGTATATGAAACTGGCCCATTTGTCATTGATCAAAATGTATTAAAAGTATAACAGAGATCTGTTAGCGATTGAGTAAAGGTCATATTACGTCTAACAGAGATTAAATAACAATAAAAAAATCAATAGTGCAAATATTGGTCTTGGGTAACTTCATGTGAGCGCTTTAACGAGGACTACAAAGGCTTCCATCACAGTGGTAGGATCGGATTCAGCTGCATCCTGGAAACGAAAATGCCTGTGATGTGAATGTATCTAATTGGTATAAATAAGAAAGGAAAAAGGTTTTTGTGTTGGGAGACTGTGGTGGACGCATCCTCAGCCACGCCATGAATGTGTCTTTAATTTGACATAAAGCTACATTCTAGGTTCAGCTTGTAGCAAGTGCTTGGACGAGCGCAGGGAATAGAAATAGGAGTGACTATTTCATTGTTGTGTCACCTACTGTGGACGTTGCAGTTTGTAGCTAGAGAAGTTGTGGTTTCTTCACTGTCTCCTCGTCCTGACTGGTTATTTTTAAGGGTGATTTTTACCTGTGGAGACAAAAGTGGACGAGATTGAGGCACTTACCCTAATGAGACCTCTGTTCCCGCGGTGTTCTTCTGCAAGACTTGATTGAACGGACACAGGGTATAAGTATACCTGCAGCGACAAAGAGAAAACATACAGAGGTTTAATCCATGTTGGAGGACTTTTTGTTTTGAGCTCTTTTCATGGCTTGATAATTCTCTAGGCCATAATTTGTCTTTCAACTATTTTAAATTCCCATGGGGAAAATTGTTGCCCTGCTGCCAAAGCACATGAGTTACAGCTCAGCCCTCATCATTCACACAGACAAGTATACAAGTAATATTACTGCACTTTCATTTGACGGTTTAAAAAAAAATCCACCTTACTGTGGTTAGGTAGCGGTGCGTCAGCGTTGTGTTTTTGTTTCGTATCCTACAAAATTAGTAAATGTGAAAAACCCTCTAATTAACAAGCTGTAAAATATCGGTACCAGACTCAGATGTCAACTTTCTGTCAGGAACCACACAAACAAATCTGTGAAACTTGCAGTGAATGCAGTAAAAGCCATGCAGCATTCAATAAAAAGTATTGAACACTGAGGCGTGCTCCAGGCTCAGTGGCGACCCACTGGGACACGAGATTGACAAGGAGCTACCAGTTACGCTGCCACCCACGTCTCCTCCACCAAGGCAAAGAGGGGTTCTGGGAGCTAGCAATTAGCACAGACCATCACTAATGTACTTGCTGGGGACGGTGCCGGCGAGTGGAGGCACCATCGCCAGCTCCAGTAACAGACTGATCAAAGACCTTGATGGCGAATGCGACAGCAAGAGAGGCAGACAGGCTTTTTTTTTTTTTTTTACTTGACATTTGATCCATTACACCGGCTGTTATAAAAGAGCAGAGGATCCCCACACAGGGAGAGAGAGACGGGGCGTGCGTGAGGAAGTGCGGGGTGGAGGGGGAAAATGGCTTCATCTGAAGTAGATGTGGGCAGGGAAGTGCGGATCAAAAGCAGCGCAAGGAGAAAAAACACAAGATGAAAGAAAAGAAAACGATGAGCATCAGAGAAAAGGGGGATTGTGGGAAAGTCGCGAGTCCTTCTGCTCGTGCCTGTTTACGGCCTGTTTTTAGCGCTTCTCGTCGCTCTGACTTCCATTTAGCCGTTTATGCTTTCATGTCTACAGTGTGTTTCAGCGGGGATGCCCCTTCTGCCTCTCGCCAGATATAAGGCCAATGAAAAAAATAAAGAGAAGTGTCTTTTTTGACTGCAGAGTAAGCATTGCAGCTCCAAGTAGAATTAAATGTGTCTCACCATGACTAAGCCTATTGAGAATCCACTCCCCCCCAAGGAATCTGACACTGTGCAGCAAGGTTCCTACTTTGCAGTGTTCTTATTATTTTTGTACTTTACTTATTCTCAGACTTCGTGCACTTTCTCTCGGCTCTAATGATCTGTCCAGAGCAACTACTGGACAGATACAGTAGATGTTGATGAGGCCTACTCATTTCTAATCACTGCGCTGTCGTCTTTTTTTATAATGCTTCAATAATGAATCAAAAATGGCCCACATGTACAAACATACAGGTCGTACAGTCCGCGATGATGCCTTATCCACTTGTTACTTGATTAATCATCTGAACACCTGCTTGTTGGACTTACATAAGCTTTGTTAATAGTCATGTTTACTAAAACTAGTCCAATTATTGTACCAAGTCAAAGTATCTGCTGACATTTCCTCTCTGTTTTAGCATTTCGGTGGAACTAACACAAAGCACAGCTTCACATCGCTGCTATTATGGCTTTACAGTAGTAGTCATCTTTTTAGGACACAGGAAGCACCAAGAATGGATAAGAGCTTCCTTTACAGTTGCCGTTGACCTCATCAAGGACACTCAACACTGTTAGTCTGACAAATTAGCAGGACACCCACGCCTGAAGGAACCTGAAAAACCTTGCATAACCGCTGCATTGTGTTTGAAGTAGAAACTGAAACTCATCTGTGTGTTAGACGAAATATACAACATCTACAGCAATTTCCCAACCAGAGCTCCTATAAGGCATCGAATGCCAAACAGTGCGCTGTGATAAATGAATGAATAATAAAATAAATGAACAAGAACCCTCTCTTGGCGCGTGCAGGATTGTTCCCTATACATGCCACCAGATTCATTAAGTTTGTAAAGCAGGTGTTTCAGCAGCTACAAACATCCTCATCTGAGCTGAAACAGATGGCACCTGATAGACAGAGGTACACTGAGCAGAGGAAGGGGGAGGAAAAAGTGGCAATGCAGTGAAAAAGCAATCACATGAGTCCCATAAGGGAGTACCCCAGTATGCCGGCACCCACCCCCCTTCTATCATGCTCTCTTACCCTCAAGGCAAAGCCATCCATCGCTGCCCACTTTTGCTGACAGGCAAGCACTGCAGGATACAAGCTGGGCTCTCCGTGTGGGGGCACAGGGCTCTGACCTTGGACGCTCGTCGCCACGTGGCAGCTCGCAAGAAAACGCGCCGCTTGAAGGATGTTCACAATGCCTAGGTTGGTTGGTTAGACGTCTAAAACACGCTCTATACGGCTGCCTGACTCACATACATGGGACACAGTGGAAAGGTCAAACAGGCGCATTCGCGTTAAAAGTCGGTAGCAAAATGAGCACAGCACGACACGGACGAGGAAATATCCAATGGAATGGAGGGGCGATGACAAAGGCTTTGAGGAGAAGAGACTGACAGCAATGGAAACATAAGTCTAAGAAACAGCCAGCGGAACAAAAAGAGAGAGGAAAGGGAAGGACAGAAATAAAAGTGCACAAAAGAGAGTGGGAGAGAATCAGAGTGTGCATCTGAATCACCAACTGAACAGGCCCCAAATATGACAGATGACGGCGTGCAGAAAGGGGGACACAAAGCATGAAGAAAGAGCAGGGAAAACGGTGGTCGAGCAGCGGCACATTGAAAATGACCAGAGTAAACCCTGTATTGGGGTCCTGAACATCTGTTCCTGTCCGCCGTGTTTGCCATAATGTGCTGCACCACCGAGTCGACCCGTGGTAGAGTTAAAGAGCCTGAAGCCACACACAAAGCCACTAAATATCTTGGCTGCAGCCACTTAGCCCTAAAGAGGCCAAGCATGCGTCACTGGACTGAACTGTGGCTTCAAACAATGCTTTCAAGAGCTTTTCTCCACTGACACTAATGTATTTAACTAATGAGAACCTGAAGCCTGAACCTACGGTCCTTCACCGAGTCTTCTCGATGACGCTGATAAAATGTTTTAATCTAACAAGGAAGAAGTTCAGTTGCCGTGACTCAACAGCCAGATACAGTGGTGCTTTAGAAGAAATCAGTGATTAGACTTAACGCAGCTGTAATCCCATTTAATGACGCGCACCGCGTCTACAGACACAGGTGGTCAGAGAGAAAGAACACAGTGAAGTTATCAGTTCCCATTATATAAGCGCACCGATTCGATGCATTAGTGTTTATATTCATCATCCAATATGTCGGCTCCCGCTGCCAGTCACGTCAAACAGGCGCCCGGTAAAAGGGGGCTCTGTGGTTGGTGGAGCTCACCTGGCACACTGTTAGCGCTGCCACATCACCGCTACTACTACTACTGTGTGCACTGGCCTTTCAAAGGAAATCAGTGGAAGGCTGCGTTGAGCAGACGCTAACGCAGAGTACGGCAACACCACCACGGAGCCAATTTACATGTAAGCAGTTTGTTAAAGACAAGTGATTGCTGTTACCAGTACACTGCACGGGAGAACCATCTGCGGACAAACAGAACAAGTACATTGTTGTTTACAATCAACACCACTGACATTAGCAGTATTTTATCACGCAGCGTTTGGTGCATTCAGGGACATCAATGATTGCAGGTAATTACGGTTTTGGCCGCTAAAATTGCAGAATGAGGCACAGTTCCACTCGGCGTTAGCACTGATTCAAATGTTCAAATGTTCAAATGCACGTTGTTTGCTTTTCTCTAAAGGCGACAACACAAAATAATGTAATTGCCACAAGGTGGCCAATCAGAGAGCAGTGGTGGAGGGCGGGGCCTGATGAAGCTCTATGGGCTTTTTAATATCAAGGCAAGAGAAAATGTTGCCTAATGAATCACAGTAACACAAATTTACACTTAAACCTTTTAAAATCATAAAATCACATTAGTGGAACCTTGAATAGATTACAAAACTTGAATAAAGCTTATTATAGCAATTTAAGATTCTCATACTTCACAATATTTTAAATTTTTTTACACGGCACAAAGATTAAATGCTAAACGGAAGCTATGAAGGTTTTGTGAAATAAAAACCTGAGTCTGTTTTCATAGTTTGAGCCATAATTTCTCTTGGCAACATTAACACCATCATCATAAAATTAACAAGGACTAGGTTGAAACGTGTTTGCCTGCATGCTCTGCTGCATCCATCCTATTTTTAGTATCACCATCATTATTCCCACATCTCCGCTTTACAGATAAGACTCACCGACACAATACAGCCGTTAATTCCACTTCTGACACAGTCAAGCGAGTTTTTCTCATTTCGGCTACATAGGGAAGAAAAAGATAAAGAGGAATATTTATTTTTCTCAGTCCACTGAGATCCAGTCAAGAGGGGAAGAAACAGAGAGCGAGATGGCAATTAAGCCGATTCTCCCACTAGACTGCTATGTGACGGCGTGGGTTGAGTTCACCAAGGGTGACACTGCAAACTGCGGCAACGTCAACACTAGCTAATTGGATTACAGGTAACACTGTGAACACTCGGCTGGCATGCCAGAGGTCAAAGGGCACGCAACAATACAGTGGAATGAATAATTGTTAAAAAGCAAACCTTAAGGACAAGCAACACTGTTTATGGCGATAGCATAAAACGTGTGGAGGTCACACGGATGCCTGTGGAAGGTGTTCTCAAACAAAGCGTCAGGTGTTGCAAACCAACTCCACAATCAGTTTATTATTTACGGTTGGATAAGTGTTTAGGCAGTGACACAGTCTTTATAATGATGTAGCTGGTGGTAGATTTAACACTTAATGTGATTTTGGTAGAAAGGATGACTTTAAATGCAGATCTCTTAAACATGGCCATAAACATAATCAACTTTCACCAGCTCAGAGAGGGAATCTAAGTGCTCGTGACCCAAAGGCTTTAGTCTGTGGGCACGGTGGGGGGAGCGTCATCATGTGGGCCTGCGGCCTTTTGCCTTTTATAGGTTCTCGATCATTTTGTGTCTACTTTAATTGGAAGTTTGTCATTTTCTTTCCCCACAAACCTGACTTCTGCGTGAAGACATCAGGGCTGGGTGTCCTTTAATCAGCAGCTCCAGTTTTAGGTACAGTGTCAACAAGTCTACACCTTGCTGAGGTGTCTGTGGTGTAGGTTACAGCTGTGACCTCACCCTTGTTAAAGGCTCTAACTGGTCATAACACCACGGCGCTGCCTCTGTGCTACTGTATGTCTGATTCGGAGTGCAGTACTATTCTGGACTACAGCAGCTACATTAAAAAACCTGCAATGCACATTAAGTACATTCGTCTAAGAATAAAGAGGGCACCTGGAAAAGGGCATTCCCCTGACTAAACTCAGGTAAGTGCTGATGAGGTGATTTTTACTTTCTGTTAGAGGCCGACTTACAAAAATGCAGAGGTAGTCAAGGTATAACATAGTTTGTGCTGCTTGTTGTGATGTTTCTTTTCTGGTTTTACTCCTGTTGCACCAGGTTTTTTTAATGCAGTGTTTTTACAATTCTGAATGACACATTTTACAATTTGTTCGAACACCATTTTAGAAATATGCAGTGTCTGAAAAAGTCAATCATCCACTGTGTCACTGCCTGAGGTTTCATTACAACTTTTATGGCATCATTACACTTTTATTGAGTTGATTGAGCTTTTTCCAGGAGTGAATCTAATAATAAGAGCACCTACTGTACAGTAGGATGCAAGGTGCTCTGTAGCGCTGTACTGTTTAGGTCTCTCTCCTACAATAAAAGTGGAGCCAGATGAGAGTTTTAGTTTTAGTGCTCCTGAAATTGAGACGGTCAGCTCATCAGGCCCCAAGTGCAGCCGCAGAATCAAATTCCAGTAAGTGAGACTAGTGAAAAATGACATTATCCAGACTTTCAAAAGGAGCATCATAATCATGGCGAGGTGGAGTCCGTGCAATGCCTTTCACCAGATAATCAAGTCGAGAGTTTACAGGCAGCCCAGAGACTGAGCTCATGCCTTCCTCCATCCGTGTAGAGCCGCTTTAAAAGAAGACATACTCAAAGCAGACCGCTTTTCAGTTTACCTCCATTTTCCACATGGTGAACCACAAATGCAAGTTTAATAAAATGCTGTATGGTGGTTTTACTATGAAATGGATTGAAGTTCACTTTCCCGACAGCTTATCATATTTTGGCCTTGAAATTCTTTGTACAGAGCTGAGAGTCAATGCATAAGTTTGAGCTTTTTTCTTCTTCTTTTATTTATTTTATTACGCTCCGATTCCATGAAACAACGTGACGCGAGAAGGTGAATGCGCAGCAGAGACCTCGCTCCCACATAAATTACCCAAGAAAGAATAATAACGCATACGCAAGGAGCCTCTCCGCCTCGAAAGAAGCCTATTTTATGTGCAAAAGACGAAAAACAAAACAAGCCCAACTTGAAGCCAATTTAGCTTTTAGAGCCATCACTAAGGGCAATGAGGCAAATAGCCTCTGGCAGATCATTTAAAGCTGCATTCGCTCAAGTTACACTTTTATTGCCTCTCAATAGGTGAAGGTGGAGGCATGTTGATGCTATGATGGAAACTAGGAGACAACACTCTGTATGGGTCATTAAAATGTCTGAAATGCACTGAATTGAATCATGGTATCTTGGTAGTTTAGAAAAAAACACATCCACAGGCGTTTGGAGCTTTTTATACATTGCGATAATGATATGCCTACCGCGACTTGCTGCAAGCTATGAAGTAACATTTGGCATTGACAGATTTATAGAATTTTAACTGTACACAGATGTCATTAGATTTGTCAGACACTTGTTTAATTACCTGCTTCAAAATAAGCTTTATCTTGAAGAATAATAAACTAAATAAATAAAATAAAAAATAAAAAACAATAATATGTAACTTGTACAAATTTAAAATATCTTATGTAGGTGTGAAGTAAGTTGGCTCAAAATAATATTTTACACTTTTCCAACTCAAAGGTGTAAAAAACTGGAGCTTAACACTAAAATGTGTTAGGAAATCTACTTCAACATAACTTAAGGTGATAATTAAAATTCCCACATAAGAAATGAAGAAAAATTAGAAGCTCTGTGTCTTAAGAGAGTGATGGTGAAGCATCTGTTCACATGTCACTTCAGCGCCTTCCAAAGGTTTCTGCTTTGCACAATAATGTTTGTAAGAGATGCACAACAAAGCGACAGAGGTGAAAAACCTCAGCTCCTCTGACTGGAATGATGTATATATGAACCTAAAAACCAGAGTTCACATCAGCACTGAATTCATTAATGCTTCTGGGGCAGAATGGGAGCAAATCCTGGAAGTCAAGTTCCAGAAGCTTGGGCAAAGCCGTCCCACGAGGCTGCAGCAAGAGCTTTAAGTTGAGATGTTCAGTAATAACACAGCAGAAACGTCTGCGTGTCCATATAGCTTTGATTATGTAGCACATAAAACCTTACGTAACAAATTCATGGGAGTAAACCTTCACAATAATATCACAGCTTGCACCAAGTGATCACCACGCCTCAACACACACCGACAGATAACAGCTTAGAAGATCAGAACCAGCACGGACGGGCTGATGTAACCACAAACTTAGAAATGAGTTCATTAAACGAGATCAGACTAGTCCACGTTGGCAGGATCGCAGAGACAACATGTGTTGAGTGTCGCTTTCCAGAAATGGAAACCTTTGACTCAAAATTCTGTCTATATGCGGATTCAGAAGTGCAGAAGTAAATGATTCATGTAACGAGGCGCACCACAGCTACTGTTCTTAAGTGAGCAAAACAAAATAAAAGCACTACCTTATAAAAGAAATGAACACTTGGGCTGCAGAGTATCATAATTACAATTTAACTGAAGTTTTCAGTGTCTGAATTAGATCATATTAGTTTTGATTAGATAAGATAAACCCTGTTGATCTCGCCAGGAGGTTCAGGTTGCAACAGCAGGAACCGTAAATGAGTCACAGCATGATAAGAAATATAATATAAAGCCTGGATAACACAAAGATTATGATTTTTACACTAAGAGTCTTTGCTGTTGGGTCTTATTGATTTTTACTTCATGCCTAATTCTCTCCTGGGTCTCTCTGTTGAACCTGTGGATGAATTCATTGTCTACTTTAGTTTAAATTAAAATACTCAGATTCGTAGGGAACATTATTATTATTATTATTATTATTATTATTATTATTATTATTATTATTATTATTATTATTATTATTATTAACAACAGCAGCAGCGGCAGCAGATACAGTTTAAGCTCTAATCAATTCACTTAATATTCTGGTAGGTACATATATCTGTCAGCAGTAATTTTGGCCTTGAACTACTCAAACTGTGTCAGTGTACATTTTCATAATTGCCTCTTGTTTGTTTCCTCTGCTGCATCTGTAGCACATTTTAAATTGATGTTTTACAGGTAAACGCAGGCTGTCTTACATGTCTGTTATTTGGACACGTGCCACCTGGACTGTGGTTCCTCCATCAAGAGAAAGTGATGAAGTGCAGCTCATGCTTTGATGGCTTGGCTCAGTGTGCCTGTACCCTGATTCAAGTTCAACAGAACGTGGTTGAAAAGTTAACTCCAGCTGCAACAGTACTGGAAAAGTAGGACAATAATGACAAACAATAGGGGTGATTAGGTTGGCTCTAAATCAACTCGCTGTGACTTAGACACAGCGAGTCCGGATGCGCTGCGACAAGCTGCGATAGACAAGAAATCTCCCAAAAACGTGGCTCCAGACTGTTTCACCACAACGAGCCCACAGCTACTGCGCTCGCTGCCCACTTCTCTGGCCGTGAAGTTGGCTGCATAACAAAGACTGGTGGGACGCGAGGCTTTTACGACCCCGCCACACACACACACACACACACACACACACACACACACACACACACACACACACACACAGCGCTGAGTGCCAGCCCACAGGTCTACCGGCCCAGCGGAAGCTCCTGCTACTTCAGATGGCCCCCCCTGCTGTGGACTGGGCAGAATCTCCACATGACTTCAGCTGCCTACAGGAAGGGCTCATCATCTCGACAGCCAGAGGCTTTGTTGAATCACAATTGGTTGCAGGAGGCCATGATTCATCGGGAAGCTAAACTGACTGTGCTTCGGAGACGGGGAAATTTGGTCCTGTCCAGTCTTGAATAGGGCGGTCTCACTTCTAAACATCTCAGACCCGAGGGTGTTGCATTATTTTCTGACAATTCTGATGGATCTAAGTGAAATGTTCCTCCTTCTCTTAGCTCTGTTTTACTGTAGGCTCCTGGAGCTGGGCTGAGCTGGCAGGTTAGCTTGTATTTATGAGAGTTTCTTGACAAGGCAATAGTACAACATACGTATTGTTACTGGGGTTTTTAGTTCTCCTTACGTTGCTCTAATATGGAAATAAAAGGAGCTCTTTGTTTCTCTCTTCACTATCCACTCACTCCCACTCTTTTGTAAAGCTTTCTCCCTTTACAAATCCTTGAGGTCTTGACCTTATGCCGTATATGTAATGATAAGTGCCTTAAGATCATTCCTAATCTACGTATTGCCATATAAATAGGATTTTGTGTAAGTGAAAATGAGTCCAGCTGCCTGTTACACATGCCCCCGTGGTGACTGGCTGCAGCGTCCACGCACGCGATGCAGCACAACTCCTCCGCTAATGTGCTGATCGCGCTGCGCCTTCATGTAGACAGTGTTAAAGCAGGTGAGCAAAATCTTTCTGCCCTCTCCGTTATTGTCAAATGACCTTTTGAAGTTAATTAATTGCATGAGCAACCCATTAAGAGCAATGTTAATTTTCATGCTTTCGTTTAACAACAGTGTCTGTGCCATATCTGTAATAATTTGAAAGCTACTGGGTGTGACAAAGTGCTGCTGCTCTAAGGCATGGCTCTGCATAAGCAGCCACTGCAGCACAACCACTTATTTCAACAGCATTCCTATTACGGTTAACCAGGCCTTCTGCCATTCTGTGCCACTGATGAAACAGGGCAAACGAGGTTTTCATTTCACTTGTGTGCACGCATGCATTAGACTGTTAGCTGCAGTCTAATTTGCCTTTTGGCGTTACATCAGTTTGTAATAGCGTAAAGTCTTCACCCTGTAGCTGGGCATGTTGAATGACTGAGTGCAATAACATTAACACTGAAAGCGAATTTGGTCTTTTTTCTCCTTTCTAGGATAAACTGACATGGCAGCAAGTAGCGAGAAGTTTGCTGATTTCCTTTTTTCATTTTCAGAGAAATGTTCGGCATCCGCACGCAGACAACAAATAACTTACTGTCTAAAGATCCCGATGTTCCTGTCAGAGCCTATTTGCAACTAGACAGTATTTACGGTACAGCTGTTATAAATTGCACCACATACATGGCTGTTTTATGTGCCCTGCTGTATTTTATATCCAATTTGAAACAGCTCCCTCTAGGCTACTCTAATAGAGCCTCATCCCTAGAAGAACCCGGTGCAGTGCTGAGGCCATGTGATGTTCTACAGACAGTTGGAAGTGTCACTTGTGCAGCGTTATCCTTCTCTCTTCTCTGTCAGAGCTAAACCAGTGTGGCGGGCATGACTCACTGAAGTGCTGTACTTTCTAATGACATGAGAGCAGAGGCTGAGTCAATCTGACCTGACAGTCTTGCATAAATCAAGGCCCTTCGATTTAAGTTGCTTTGAGGAGTGTCAACAAATCCACAGGAGGAATATTAGACTCTGCTGTAGGTAGGGACTCCGCCTCTGAGAACTCATTATGGGGTGTCTTCCTTCATGCTGTGCCAGGCTGTGTTGACTGAATTGCCAAGCTTCTTTCTGATTCACTCAAAGAACCCTGCGCTTCAAATTCCTGCCTCGTGATAAGGTCCCACCAACGCCCCAAAAACCATTTCAAATACATGGGTTTTTAATGGGTGAATTTTCAAGGCTTGCTTCAGCAGCTTAAATGTGATGTAAAGCAAAAAAGGAACTCGGTCTAGGGAGAGATATAAAGCAATAATGACTTTAAAGTGGCTCCACTGATACAAGATTATGTGATTTTCAAGCTCCTCCGACCTTGGGGGCTCACTTGAACTCGTGTGCCCCCACCCCCGTCTCTCTCTGCTCTGATTGGCCAGCGTGTGGAAGTCTTCCAGTTAGGCCAGTTGTTGAGATGAACCTACTGTAGCCACTAATGCTGCTGCATGCGAAGGCTGCCTAAAGCCGGTGGAGAGGAGACTAAGAGCATTTAGCTTCTAACCTAGGTACTAATCATTTCACTTGAAAGTGTTTAACAACAAAAGGCTCTTTAACCGCCTTTAAAATCAAAGTAATTATATCTTTTCCCTTGCACAAACAAAAAAAAGCTTCAAACCCCAGTTTGCATAAGTGATTCACATCATGAAGCAAGGCACAAGCAGGGATGAAGAAATAATTCAACAAAGAGGTGCAGAAACGGCACAAGAACAAATCTCAGATGGCACCAACCGATACATCTGAGACACACTTTCAGCACTAACACATTAGGCCTGTAGCATATTAGAGTAAACAAGGACGAATCCAGACTCCTACAACCAGTCAATTCGGTTTCGTTAGTCTGTTTATTCTTAGCAAATGATGCTTAACCACTTACATTTGAAGCCTTTTTCCTGCCACACCCCTCTCGCTCATCAGATGAGCCTCCATCATTTTAATAATGCACAGCTATTAGTAATATTAAACATAAGCAGCAGTGCAGCTCAATAAATTCTTAAGGCTTCGGGCACTTTTCTTCAATATTGGCTCCCAGTGATAAAAAGAAAAAACAAGGGAACAATTTAATCAAATGTGAGAGATCTAAACACCAGGGAGGGTGGATTTAAGATGGTGTCAACCAATGATCAAAAAGCTGCGGAATTTCTGATCCCGTTCCATTAGCAGAGCGCAACTGTAGCTCTGCTAGTTCGCTACTTGAGGTCATGGGAGAGAGTTCTATAGAAAGCCGTTGGTTTATGTGTCTGTCAATGTCAAGTCTTTTCAGGATCTCAGTTTAAGGCAAACAGCGGGAATAAAGCGGAGCAGGGAGGGGACGGGTACATTGCTGAGAGGGTGCTGGTAGGTCAAAGAACCTTCAGCTGAACTGACACTGAATACTGCGCTCTTCAATGATTTGATGGATGAAAAATAGCACGGAGTGTATGATTTCAATAGGTCAAGGAAGGAAAGGTAGCAGAACACACATGACGGCTGTCCGCCTGAGAGACTTAACGTGATGCAGCCTATAAGAATTAGATTGTATTCAAGTCTGATGCAGTCATACTGTATATCAGTATTGTTTATCCTTTGGTTGAGTAAAGTTGGAAAGATCCTGTGTGGATGTACAGCCAGCTAATTAATCCAACATTACCTCCATGTGTTAGCTGGAAATGCTATCACAAATTACAACGGGGAAGGCTTACAGCGAGGATTATGGGTTGGTTAGAATTAGCTGGACTGAACAGAACATTTCCCTAAATCCAAAGCACAGCAGGACAGAGCAGCGTTAGCTGAAACGCTAATAGGTTTTCTGAATGTCACCTCCAGCCTTAGAACGTGTCCAACTAATGAGATGCTCGGCCTTGGAATTCTACCCACCGTAGGTAGTAGTCACACATGCTGACGTCTGCAGATAAAGGCATTATTTCCATCATTTTGTGCTCTACCAGTCTTTTGCTTGGGTTGTAAAGAAAAAAAACAGCTAAATTTAATCCTCCCAGACCTGAGACGCTCGTCGTCATTTTTACTGAGATTTCTCTCTGGCTAAGTATAAACTCTTCCCTACAATGTGTGAATTTGTTTAATTACAGTAGTTGAGCTTTTCAGATATAGATCGATATTATAGATGTCATCCCACAAACGTTGCACACTCTTATCTACCACTGTCCACAGTGAAAAGATTATTCTGGCTCATGTACAAGAAGTGCAACCTTCCTTTTCAGATTGCGCCTCCTAAATGGCAAACTAAGCAAACAAATCACACTGGTGTATAAGGGCATGGGAAAAACCACTGATTCCAAGGATGTCTGAAAAGTATTTGCAGTGCAGATCTCAGTGCAGATCTCAAATAATTTTCCTTCAAAACTGCAACCACCCACAGGCTTCTAAAGCTCCAGCTGGCAAGCAATCCTGAGGAGAACAGATTCTACCCCAGCAGGGGCCATAGGGATGCAGCGGGAGAGAGTAAAAGAAGCTCATTCTGTTGATTAAATTTAGTTGATTTAGCTGTTTGGCTCCTCCAGGGTGACTTGGAGACTCACAAATTATCAACTTTAAATGGCGGAGCTTCACTGATATAGTTCACATTAGCTACAGATAGGATTTGTTTTGGTACAGTTGCTCAGATTAACATGGATTCCTGCCTCTGGTTAACATATTGATTGTGTGACGCTGCTTTAAAGCTCTTTTACTTTTCTATCCACTGGGTTTGACGGTCACCTGCTGAGCACCTAATTGATTTTTCACAAATGTATTCAAATGATCCACATTGTCACAACTCTGGCATTTGATTGTTCTGTCCAGGTGCAGTCACGTGTAAGAGTATAAATACGCTTGGTCAGTACTTACTCATATACTTTCAGCTTGTAACACTGGCTGTTGAGAAACAGAAACTCCCAGTCTGTCCCATAGTCTATGGCCAGCTTCTTCTGGAGATCACTGAGGAAACCACAATACATGTGTCAAACACACCCCGAATGGTAGTTGTTCACATGTGAGCATGACATTAAAAACACAGCAGGAGTGTCGGGTGAAACAAATATGTTGGATATTATAAAGGTGCAAAACAACAGCGCTTAATTTGGTCCGTGTGAGACACACGTTGGTTGCGGATCATTTCTTCTAACTTCTTGACAAACTGCTTTATTAACTTCTGAACGACTCCTAAGTGTGCTGACAGTGGAGATTTATTTTCTGCACTACCTTTGGTGACTGACTACTCCGACAGCATGTTGATGAGCTGGCCCTGTAAACTCACTCTCCATGCAGTGTCTTCCATTATCTGTGCTAGTGAGGGCGTCTCCTCTTTTCTCTTTTTTTTTTTTTTGCTAATCGTGAATAGTGCACGGGCTCTTGTTTCCATATCCATAACCACTGAATTGCTAATAGGGTTAAGTAAATGTTTAGGAAGGGTGAAGGTTTGGCTTGAGGTTCATAAGGTTGAGTGGTGGGTGGTGTGAGGGGGGGGGTAGGGTCATAAAAGCAGGGAAGGCTGTGCGCGTGAAGCCAGATAAGCAGCGGTTCGTAACAGTTGGAAATTGCCCTTTGGACCAAGCAAACGACATAAAGGTTACATACTAATAAATAAGGTACTCTAATTTCACGCTACTTACAAAAGGTATGAAAACACACACAGTGAAGCAGCTGAAGCCACGCCAGCTCCTTCGCTCTCTCTCCCCCTCATGCGGCCGCTAGGTTCGGGGGAGGAATCCTGACCTTTGGGAAACTGCCATCTCTGCGGTCGGCTCTTCTCTCTCCCCACTATAATGAACAGTTCGCTCGGCCGGAGGCCACAGTAGCTACTTATCAGCTATTGCTGTCCAGCTCAGAGCTGTGTGAAAGCATCTACGAATCATGTAGCGGGAGGCCGGGCCAGCTCGGGCTTTCTGGTCTCTCACGCTATGTTGGCGTTTGGCCGCACAGTGTATTAGGACTGTAGCTTAAAAACAAGAATCCATAAAATGGATTAACACAGGGCTGCCACTCTCATTTGTGCCATGCTACGGCAATAAATGCCACGAAGTTGGGGTAATTCATTCCAAGGCAGTCGACCAAATGAGTTGGAAAAGGCCTACCCACCAGAGCACAGTGGGCAACCAATGGAGTTTGTTTTTCTTCATTAAAATTAGCCTTAGGTATCACACAGAGCAAATTCATTACTGTGCAGCTTTCCCCACTACTTTAGCACAGATGGATGGAGTCTATTTTAAGGCCCTGCTTACAATAGCAAAGCGTGAAGTGCAAAGTGTTGAGGACTTAGCCACAAATACGTGACAGTGGCTGCTAACCCCCGCTTCCATCCCTTTGTCATGGTTCCCTTACCTTATTTCCATGTTGACTGTGTCATAGGCTTCCTCCACCTTCTTCAGATTGGTAGTCTCCCACTCCGCAGCTAGACAAAACAAAAGGTCAGACGAATTAACAATGCGGAGCTGTTGCATCTCAGCAGCTGCGTGTTGCCAAACAGTCGGCTCTTAATATAGGCTGTTATATCTAGGGCTGCCTGTAAACAGAAAAAATGGTATTTCCAGGTGTGGGAGCCGCAGAATGTGTTTATTAGAGGAATAAAAGGAGAGCGAGGGAGAGTGTGAGGAGCAGACGTGCCCACAGCAATGTGTGTCTACGTGTTTGTCTCTTTTTGCTGTAAATCCAAAGGAGATGCGACGGTCTAATGTGAGGAACAGGCAGCTGTCTCCCATCTGTTTTGCTATTAGACCACTCCACCCTGGCCTCCTAGGGTCTACGCTGCCCTTTATACCATGTCACCGGTAATTACTGATGCTGTTGTCATAATTACAAGGCCACTGAAGGTTGCCTAATTATAACACATATTGATGAGGTGAATTTAATGGCCTGCTTCAAACGGGTGCGGCACGTTCTATATGAAGCACGATGCCTACAGTGTTTAATGAGAGCAAATATTTGAAACTGTTGCTTGGACAAATCTTTGAAGGAATGACACTAGATTGTAATTATGCCTTTGTGTAGCTGAAACGCTTCATCATAGGAATAATTAACTAAGGACAGATTAATTACACAGATTAATACAACAAAAATGGGGTTTATAGTTCTCACCACAAGCCTCCATTATACGGAACGACAATAAAAATCTACACTGCACTCCACAAATAGAAAAACTGTTGCAAATGTATCCAAATATACACGGAATTATCAAGAATGAACTTTATGAGAAATATATGCATATACATTGTGGACTATGAACAGACGCACTGACAAGCAGAAGACACGGGATAAGGTAGAAAGAAGGAGGAAAGTCTCCCCTTTAATTGTCTGGTGCTGATGGACCTGGGGATTTGCGGAGCGGTTTCTGGAAGTGGACAGGTTCATCTCTGTCGTCGAGGAAACTCTCGCTGGGCCTGGCGCCGTGGCAACAGGAACGAATGTGTATGTGGTTAAGGACTGTGTGGGAAGCTGTCGCAGCCATGGCCTGAATACCAATTACCATGTTTCTTGCATGTGGTCTCAGCTGGTTGCCTATAAAGATACCCCCACATAATTCCCTGAGCACCTATTTCTTGCCGAACCTAGTACAGATGCGGTTTGTACAAGCGGCCAACTGTGATTTTCCATGTTGTAATGCCTATTTTTATATCACCGTGAAGGAGCGATCTGTCCCTAACCCACCCCCAATCCCCTCAAACTCCTTCCGAAATCAGTCATACACAACAATGTTCTCTCCAGCCATCTCTTCACTTGCGGACTCTCAGATTCACATACTCTCTTGCCCTATTTCTCGTGCTGCCCGTCCTCCTCACACATTCTCTCTCTCACACACACACACACACACACACACACACACACACACACACACGCACACCCACACGCACACACACACGCACACACACACACACACACACACGCACACACACACACACACACACACACACGCACACACACACGCACACACACACGCACACACACACACACACGCACACACACACACGCACACCAATCACCGGGCTCAGCGGTGACAAAAAGAGACGCAGAAATCCCAAGTGGGCGACATTTGACCCCTCGCAGCAGCCCAGTTGTGTATGGAGAGAGTGACGACGGTGTGGGAAGAGCTAAGGAGGGAGAAGAAAGACTCGGAGAGAGCAGCCAGGCGTACAGAAGCACCCAGAGCAGGGAACACAGTGCGATTAAGGCCTCTCCAATGGCCCATCCACCAGTCAGGCTGACATAACCTGAGGCTGGCGAACACTACACCGAGAGGACCTTGTGCCTATGGTCTAATGACTTCAAGGATTAGATAATCGCTCATATGGTCAATAGATGTTGCTCCAAAATCACAGCGGAAATTAAGTGCGGGCGCCTGTTTTCTGTCAACTCATACTAAGTCTCACGCTAGTGTGCAAACAGAGCCTAATCAGCATAATGTCTCCAGGCTTCAAAAATCAGCTTATTGACATCCATTTTATATAACAGCCCTACTACCGTATGTGAGGTTTATTCATATGGAAAATAGAACAAACGAACGCGTTGAGGCAAAACTGACCAGTGTTTGACATTTTCCACCTGAGGAAGTGAACTATACTTTCGCTTTTAGCAGCAGACGCTATCAAGAGAGTTGTTATATCACCGGACCCGTGTACCGATATAGAAGAGAAGGGGGATACGCTGCATAGTATACGCCGTCTCCTGCTGGAAGCCTCCCGAGCATACACACCTCCAGCCGGAGACCGGAGATGCTCTGTTTACACGCGAACGGATCAATAGGGAAGGCGATTTCTCTGCAGCTCTAAGAAAAGAAGCCGGGGAATCTGGGCACCGCGCGCCACGTCCGTGCTCAACACAACACAGGCACCGCAGCGAGGCCACCTCTGAACCTCGCGCTCGCACTCCAGCCGCGATATACTATAACAACGGCGGGCTCATGTAGGAGTCTGCGCTGTTGTCTATAAAAGGCTGTTGTTTAAAATAAAAATCAGCACGTCGGTTCTAATTTAGCGACCTTCATAACAGCTTTCATCCTGCACCTTCTATCATCCCCCTGCTTACCTCCCTTTTGACTTCTACGTTCTCCTCGCCTTCAATATTTTCAGCATGAGCTCCTCAGAGTCTTCCTGTCACCCTCAACTCCAACTCCATTTTCTCCATTTCCCACAGTTTCTCTCCTCAACTGACGAACTTGTTTTGACTGCAGAGTGGGGAGAGGGGAGTCGGCTGGAATATAGGTTCAGAACTGTAATGAAATGTTTATGGCAGGTTCAAACAATGAATAAGAGGCCTTTTTTTTCTGATTCCAAGTCAACACGGCGGGAGAGAACATCACCAGTCACCTGCAGAACTGCCCACGAGTTTAAATTACTACACTATCAGAAATTAGCTTGACAAAGGAGACGTGTTACATAATAAAAAGCATTCGTATCTTAAAGGAAAAATAATGGTTCTCCTTTTATCTGTCAAAATCTAGCAAATGAAAGTACAGAACTGAAGCTGTGAGTTTAGAGGAGGTCAATCTTGCCCCCTGCATAATCGTTGTGTTGGAGTGTCTGATTGTATTAGGCCTGAGTGAATAACAGTAGCTGGCAGAAATAGCATCATGTTTTGAACTATCAGTGCAATTCATAGCCCTGCGACTGACTCAGTTCGCATTCATTCTCCCACACTCTCCTGTAGCGCTCCCTTTATTCGCTGCATTTGAAGGACAACCACAGCACCAGTGTCGAACTGAAATTAAGAATGGGCCCGATCGCTGAACAACCGCTTTTATGTCACGTTATATAAGCCAGGACTGATGATGAAAAGATGATGCCAAATTGTGTGTGTGTGTATTAAAAGACAAGCTAAATCCAGCAGTCAGTTAGTTAGTCAGTCACTTCAGAGTGTTAGCTGTTACTCCCATATACACCATGCAGTACTTTAAACTGGCTGTAGCTTCATATTTAGGAACCTAATGAAAATGAATTGAATTTACCAAAATGTCAAATGTCTGTTGCTTTCGTGCTTCGACACCAAACATTAGCATTACTTACTGGGATGGTTAGGTGTCGATATGCGGCCAAAAAAGTACATCATATATAATTCAAAGAGCAAAATGGTGGTAAAGGCAGCAGGCAGAGTCAGCTGCTCATATTACCACGATGATGCATAATGACTATTTAACATTTAAACGGAGGAGAGGGCCCAATGAGCAGAATAAACAGTCTGCATGGAGTGAGTTCACTCTGCAGCGACTGGGTGCTGTTTATGAATATGTATGATGTAACAAACGCCTAGGAGCTGACCTACTTCTGTGTCTCCTCTGCTCATGACTTGGTCCCCTTCCGGGGTAACTCTGTCATCTTGCAACATACTGTAATAGCAGGAAGCATGCGACTGTAGGAATCAACATGCTCCCATTTGATGGTTTTGCAAGTGATGATCACCGTTGTCTGTTGAGGGGAAAGCGCTCAGTAGGTGGTTGTGCAGGTTACGCTGCTGACATGTTCATTCATAACACACGTGCTGTTCAGCCCGTCTGCATGACGAGAAATAAATGAACAGCTAATATCACATGTGAGATGCAGGTGCAGGAAATAGAATAAGCGCGTGATGGACAGGTACGCGCAGACAAAGGAGCGCTCTCGACATAACTGGGGCTGCCCACTGGAGAGTACTCGTCTGCACCATCTCATAAAATATCTTTATCTGGGATCATCTTGGTACGGTGCCAAACGCTGTTAGCTTCAGGAGCAGGGAAAGAAAAAAAATCTATTTCAGACAACATAAGAGACAGAAAGCTGGCAGGCGCTCAGTTCAGACTTCCAACATTTGGTAGAGAAAACGGGCTAATTTGGTGTATCCCTCGAACGGTTGCAATCCAATACATTCCTCCCGTGGCTATCAAAGCGCACGAACAAGGGTAAGCGAGGGTGAGCGGCAAAGAGTTTCAAGTTCCCGACAGCTTAATGGAAGAAGAATGAAAATGTATGAGCAGCTGATTCTATAGGAAAAGAGGAGCTCCTCTCGACTCCCTCTGCTCCTTCCGTCAAAGGAGCACTCGAGGTGAGCACAATTATGTCTCAAGGACACGCCGCCCTCAGCCGGGGTCAGAGGTCCTGCTGAGCACAACGTTAATGGCGAACCTCTCCCGCTTAACATTTCACATCTAATTTGGAAAGTGCTGAACAGAGCCTTTAATTAACATCAGCCTTCGCCAAGGTTTGTAATCTGCCAGCGCGGCGGTCCCCGCGCTCTCGCACTCTGAAGCCAATATGCCAATTCATTTGTTGAGTGCTGAGATGCATTGGCTTAAAAAAGCTCCCTGGTCACCCCGATGTTAACTGAGGGACGCGCCGAAGCACTTGTATGTGGGAGACAGAGGTGTAGGAGTGCAGTTTATGCACAGAGCTGTCACGCCAGCGTTTCTAAGATAAGATGTTTGTTAAATAAGCAGCTAAATTTAGCTGCAGAATGTTGACATGGATTTAAATTGTACTAGGTTATTAATAGTGAACAGAAGAAGAGTCTTGCTGAAGTAATGAGAAGCAGCCCCATACCTGGTCTTAATATCCCATCTGGAGCTCACTCTGCTGCACGGCCACCAAGTCAGTGCAAGTTCACTGTTTTTAGAGATGCCTGCATATCTTTAGATGCAGCTTCACTGGATTACATCAAAGTGAGGCCAGCTTCCTAGTAGCCATATGTACAAAGCTAATTTGTTTATACCACTTCAAGCAGCAACATCTGAACGAGCAGCATGACAAAAATAACTCCCTGGACTCCGACACAGCAGCTCCTCAAAACCCGCAACACGAGCTATAAAAGTTAAGTTTGTTCACATTCAAGCATTGATCCACAGTGGTTCTCTACCAGGACACAACCATAGTCTTTTTGAGGCTTTTGGTTGACACTTTAAAGGGTTTTTGGCAATGTTTTATTTGCAGCAGAGATGGAAGTGCTCACTTGTTAAGGCTGCTGTGTGCTTTGGAGTTTAACTACCTCAAACGGTTTCCTAAGTGCCACTAATGAGAAGTGAAAATCCAAACAGAACCAGGGTGCGCCGTGCGCTCCAGCCCCGCTGAGAGCGGACAGGCAGCAGAAGGCGCCAAATGTGGTCAATCAAAGTTGCACCGCGCTGCTAGACTGCAAGTGAGACCCCCCGACTGCAGCATGCAGTGAGTCACCAAAACACTGAGCGGGAGAATCCTCGCCGCACCTCGGGAAAATGTCAGCGCTCCTGCACGGAGACAGATCCTATAAGCCAGAGCGGTGACAAATCTGCCGCCTCACACTCATTTAAATGACAGGACATGAGCTGAATACCAAAAAAAACGGTCGCTCCGGAGGATCCAGGGAACGCACCCACAGTGGCGGTTAGCGGCTCGCAATCTGCGGCAGACATTGGCTCTGATTACGGTTAAGTGGTTACCGGGCGGCTAAAACTGCAACCTGGCTGAAAGCGGCGGCGCTCGGCTAGAAACGGATGAGCTAGCGCAGCGAGCAGCAACTGAAACAGGACCGGTGATGATAGCACCGCGGACAGCGCCATCTAAGTCAGCACCATGGAGAGAGCCTGCTGAGCAGGCAACACAGACACACAGACCACACAGAGACGGCCGGCGGGGCTTCGTGCTGTCCACAAGCCTCAGCTTGTGCCACACGGGACCAGGGGGCCCCACAATCCAGGCTATGAGATCCTGAAACTACAAGGATCATAACAGAAGTGACTTTGATTGTTAAGGGCTTTAAGGGGACACTGTGAGAACAGACCCCCACAGAAGCGTCTACCCAGCGCTCTGCACCATGTGATTTCTGTAGACATAATTGCACTCTAAGCGCTGCTATGCTAATGTCTCTCTCAAACGGGGCTTTTCAGGACATGTCAGACAAATTATAGAACTAGAAGGCGAGGGGGAAAGACAAACACGCGCTCACACACAGACATGCTGACACACATAGACAACTGCGCAGTGAGATAACAACAAAGGAAGCGTGTAGCGGAGGTAGCCTGTGGAACAACAGAGAGTGAGGGGGGAGGGGTGTCACTGTGGAGGGGGATGGGGGGAGACAGTGCCTGTGTTGGTGTGTGTGTTTTGTGTGTGTTCTAGGGGACATTAAGAAGCCCGGGAGATGTTTTTCTGGAAAGTGGCTGGTTTGGAGAGGCAGCAGCTGCTGTTGGACTAAACTGAATGTCACCGACCGGCTGATCCGGGCAGCGCCGCTTGCAGCGGAGCGAGGGCGCTGCTGAGCGCGGGGAGGAGCGGCCCGCGGGCCTCATCGGCGTGTCTCCTGACACGCAGCTCCGCACCGCATCGGTCCAGTCACAGGGAGAGAGGGGATGAGGGGCGGAACCGCATGTGTGAGTCAAGTTGTCACGCGACGGCTGGCGACGCACTGCAGGACAGCTCGAAGCGGCCCCGCAGCGGAGCCCTTTATAGCGGCGAGCGTGATCCCGGGGCACACAGGAAGCGGGGGGGGGGGGCTGCACCTGCACTCAACCTGACACAACGCACACACATCGACATGTGGCGTAATGCACAGCCGTCACATGCTGGTTACTGCCATGATCGATGCAGGACTTAACTTGCATGAAAACATAGGAGGTTGTGCAATTGCCATAAACCACTATTTACAATTACCAGCACAAAACAACAGTGCTTCAACTTAACTATTCTAACTTTATCCCTCAGAGGAGCCTTTTGATTTTTTTTCCATGCTAGATTTCAAGACAGACCCATCTGCCTCATTTACTTTTACAACCGTCCTCAATCCCCACTGGGACGAGTGTGTTACCTCCTTCTCTCCCGGCTGTGTCACAGTTATGATTAAAAGCTGCCTGCATGAGTGTGTGCGTGTGTGCATGTGCATGTGCGTGTGTGTGTGTGTGTGTGTGTGTGTGTGTGTGTGTGTGTGTGTGTGTGTGTGTGTGTGTTGCGGGGACAAGTGTGGACAAAACAAATGGTGAAGCTAACACCAAACCGCCTTGTGTCAGTTAATTATTTTCAGTGCTCCAGATGCTGCCGCTGAGTGAATCCACAGCTCGAGACGATGCCGAGGGCACCGCTCTGTGAAGGTGCACCGGCCCCTTTAAATAATACTAGAACTAAAGGCGAGCGCCGGGGCTCTGGCTACCAACACTGATACAGCCGCCGCAGCCTGATGGCAATTATTTAGACGTCCGCTTGCTAATTATAATAGAGGATGACAGGTGCCCCAAACAATTTGAGCGCAAACTGCCTGTGAGCTCTCGCGTGTGGTTGTCTCTGCTCACGGTTCGAGATAAAGATAGCGAAACCCCGTGTCTCGTCAAACAAACGTCTCCTTTCCTTCTCGGCCGGGCTCCGCTGCTCCTGATTCCTTCTGATGAGCACGTTGTTAGTGAGATGCTGCGTGTTGGTGGTTTCACCCGTTACCTGGAGCTAATTGTAACAGACCTGGGAGGCACGGAGGAGATTAAAAAGCCACTTCACTTGCTGCGTCTACCCAGGTAATTTAACAAGGCTATAACAAGGCTGAGCTCTTTGTCAGACTTTTAAACTAAACCATGTGGAATCAAGGTTGTGATATTTGGAGACAGGATTAACTAGAGGTTGGTAGCGATGTTCAATCATTTCTGCCTACTTCCTTGTCTAAACCCACTGTCTATACTTTCCGCCGTATGTATTATGATAGTTGTGGCTAATTTTAGCTGGTTTCAAGAAGAGGTGAGGAGCATGCGAGGTTAGGTAGCGTTTCTTTCTAACTTCACACCCCCAGATTCTCTTTTCTTCTCCATTTTCCAACTTATAGTCCTGAGACACAACTGATGCTGACTCAACTCACATCACTACAGGCAATTTATCAAAATATGAGCAGCTTCATCCACATTTTTCCAGTGCTACAACCCTGCAACTGTAACTAAGGTGAGCCGAACAGTAATGCATTGTCTGTTTTTTTTATCGTATTGTATTGTGTTGTATACAGTAAGTGTTCCTTTAGGTCATACGCACTTCATCAGCCTTTGTACTGCCACCGGTTATCAAACACATCCAGTCTAGAGGCTGAGGGGAGACACTGAGTCTTCACCTGGGACTGTAGGAGAATACAGGAGGCAATAGGTGCTAAAAAGTGCACCCAATCACTGAAACAGAGGCATTTGACCGGTGAATAATGAATAGAAACTGAATGCACATCACTGGCGCCACCACACAAGGCCAGGATGAGAGGGAGGGTGAGGCCACGCACAGATGGTTATGTCATACAGCAGTTGCGTGGCGTGTTTGCACACACTTGCGATGAGACTGAATAACCGCCCATCTTTGTAATTCGTCTGCGTCCGGCCCGCGCACACGTGTGTCTGCGAACGAGGCCTATTGACATCCTCCACCGTGACCCTCTGACTCCTGACAAGTCCAATCAGTCGGATGAGTGGGAGGCGAAGCGAGGGGGGGGCGGGTGAGCGTCCACGGCGAATGGCTGAGAGTGTGTGTGCGTGTGCGTGCGTGCGTGCGTGCGTGCGTGCGCGCGTGTGTGTGTGTGTGTGTGTGTGTGTGCGTGCGTGTGTGTGCGTGTTTGTGTGTGTGTCCGTGCGCGCGTGCGTGCGTGCGTGCGTGTGTGCGTGTGGCTTGCGTGTGAGGAAGCGAGAGACAGCTCTGCACACGCATGGGTACGAACAAAAGTTCACCGAAGAAGCAGGAGAACTGTTCATGTCATAAACGGCATTGCAGCTGAAGCACGTGATCGAAACTAAGACAGATTTGTTGTTGTGGCCAAAACCTGCTCGTATTGTCATGAATAATTATAAAATGTAATCATTTAGGAAATATTTTGTTACACAGGCAGATTGTGCATGACTGAAATATGGCTCCTTGTGAATTACCTGAAATAGAAGAACTGTGGAGGTTGAATTTTTAATAAAGCTTGCTATTTGGAGACAGAGTCACTGGCTCTGAGTGCATCATACAACATGTCACCTCCTATTAAGCTGGCAATTATCTATTAGCACCATTGCCTGCACTGGGGTTTGCGAGAGTCACATGCCAAACAGTGTGACCTGCCATTTTCTATCAACAAGGTCCAGATTTAGATTCCACATTAGTCCCCACACGATGCCAGGCGTCCGTGTGAACGAGAGCGAGGAAACCCGTTGCACTTTGCTTAACACAAACACAATCCCAGATGGTTTTCTTGTCCGCTCATGAGGAGAGCGAACCCGACGCTGTTCACCCACTCGCGTGTGTGATTTCTGAACACGCATTCCGAGAGGGAGAAAGAGGTGCAGTCGCCTCCCTCGAGCAGCGGTTAAACCGCTCGGAGCAAACATTTTCTGTAGTTTGGCCAAAAGTGCTGCAGGCGTTCACGAAAAGACAGTTCAGATCAGAGCAGCGGATTAAAGTGTATAAGCAGGAGTCTTCAGCCACTGTGTGAGGCTTTAATAGCCAACAGCTGGTGCCCAGTTAAACAGGAACATCAACAGGGAAGTGACCAGAGTCAGTCAGTAGCTGGAAAGTGAAAATCTGAACTTGTTTTATGATACATAAAACCCTGTGGAGTGATTTGTTGAGCCTGATGAGGGCAATGAAACAAATGCATAAGATTCCAAAAGTCCAAATGGTGTCTCCACTTTCTCCAGAAAGTCCTAAAGGATGATAAGGTGGGGATGCTAAAAGCGAGATTCATCCTCTGGGAGCCATGAATGTCATAATATACATAGCAATCAATATAAAATGCTATCTTTCAAATTCTAATGAAAAATGTGCAAGTCCCATCTAATCAAGTGAAACTCCTGATACTACTAGGAAGAAGAAGAACTTTTCTGCATAACAATATAAATAATAATACACTGTATTTAAGGGCACCTTTCTGGGCGCAGAAAGACATTATACAGGACAAGAAGCAAAAGAGCTTAAAAAATAGTCGCACTGTTCCAGCCATGCTGATTAGATTTAAAACAAGTGTGAACGGTTTATTAACCATGGCCATGTGCTTAATATCTTCACATAAATGGGCGTTTTTAATTTAGAGGAAAGAGAAAAATGTCCTGCGACTATTTTCATATCTCTCCTACAACATAAAGGAAAAGAGGCGTGTTGCTGAGCACACAAAAGCCAGGAGGCCAATCTCAGGAGATTGAAAGGGCAAAACACCAAGGGATGTAATTTATACCTAATCTGGCCACTGGATTTCATAAGGCTATAACTGCACTTTCATTTCAGAGAATAGTTTGTTACTCTCCTCTCTCGCCCTGTAAAAACCTCCGCTTCATGCAGTGATGTAGACTCCTTGCGCTCCCCCAGTGCTCAGGCAGAGCCGCTCACATTTCTATAGGAGTGAAATTGAAGCGTGTTCCATTACAGAGGTCCTTCATGAGAGATTTAATATATGTTTCAGCCACATGACATCGCAGCCAATAATAGGCTTTCTATTGTTTACAACCAAACATGATTTCTCCCTTTATCCTGCCAACAGTATCAGGCTTTCAGGCGCTCTTTCATACACACGTAAAAAGCGTCACATTATAAATTTCCTGCTCTATTATTACCTTTGCTGTAATGACACATCCCACACAGTCGGTGCCAGCTAGTGCCGCTTGGAAACCGGCCCAAGGCACTATGTTACACCTTGCTAACTGCATTGTAGTGATTGAAATCTGAAACGCGAGTGCGGGACCTCGTTTCTCTTGCGCGCCACACTTCCCGGGTTTTGGCTCCTCTCATTCACATGTCCTGTCTTTTGCTCTTTTGCGCTCAGGATTTCCAGGGCCTCTCCGGGGTCGTTATGGGCCTTGAGAGCCCACTACATATAATGAATTACACACAAAAGATTGCCATTCTTGAGTACACAATTATTGTGAAGAATGGCACTTTCAAAAAAGTTGCACTTCTGGCCTTAACACCTGCAGACTGCTAGATGTGTCTAAAACATTTATGTTGAAATATATGTAGGAAAGGAGCGGCTAGAAATGTTACAGATTGGTTCTGCAGCTCCAATAACATGCTACTACACTGTGTTGTGATCTGGTATTCCCCTAACTCTCTACACCGTCTACTGCAGCCTGCATTCATTTTTCATTCATACATATGTACGACTAGCTTCTAAAATACAACACCGGAATGCTACACTGTCCCCGTGGCACGAGCGCAAGCAAAACGTGAAGTAATTTAAGTCTCAGCTCTGTGCATGGGAGAGTATTTAGTCCCTCAATGCACACTACTCAACAACAGCATAAATTGCACAGATGTGATTGACTTGTCTAATCCAATTACATTAAGCAAGCGTTGTTCATTTGAGATGTACATTAAGCTCCGATTTGAAGAATATTTCCTGATTAGCAGACGAGCAGACTAACCGGTGTGTCTGGTGATTTGTGCTGCGTCACGTGACCCGCGCGCTGTCAGTCAAGCTCCACTCCTGTTTAGACGGCTGCTGTCAGCCGCTATGACCCCAAGTTGCAATCTGCATGCAAGCACATCTGCATATATATATAGTGCGCACATCAGTGCATTGAAGTCGTTTACATTTGTTTACCCATAGTTGTATTTAACAGCCCTGACATTTACTAAAATTGATTTCCTTCACAGCCTTGCATTTGTTTGAACATACAACGGCGATGACTCTGTAATCCCATTTTAATTAGAAAGATGTAGCGAGCACGCTAAGCTCACGCGCTCCATTCCCCGCAGCGATGCCACACTGGCGAGGAATCAATCACCAAGGCACCGGTTGCCAGGGCAACGAACACGGGGCTTTTGCACTACTGTCTAAGTGGTAAATGATTGCCGGTGTAACTCATTGGCAGATGTGAGGAGTTTTTATCTATCTCTGCGTCTCTCTCGCTCTCTCTACCCCCACTCTTTCTGCTTGTTGCATATCCAGAGAGTTAATTAAAAGCAGCCAACATAAAATAAATCTAAATCTGAGTGAAATGAAACATACAGTACAAATTGAATTCCCACGTCAAGGGGTCTGAGGTTGGGCGGGTAGGTGGGGGGCAGCAGGAGCAGTGTAAAAGGAATATGCAGTGTGACAGAGGTGCAGAAACAAGAACAGGCAGACGTCTGGAGAATGGGGAGGGGGCACGTGAATGAGGTACATACAGTATAGAGTTTAGTAGAGCCTTTGTTTCCAGTATACTTTTCAACCATGTGACACCTACACAGTCTTTGGGTTTTCCTCCCACTCTGGGGCGCTAGTGAAACTACAGATACACTTTGTGTAGTGGTGTTTTTAGTGGTACCCTACAGTAGTCACCTGTAAGATGTAACTGTTTAAAAGCCCGTCATAGTATCAATCCAAGGACTATCACTGAAATGGGAGTAAGTGGGTGTTTATGTCAACGTGACCCTTGCTGAGCAGACCTCGGTTCCTTTATGGCCTCATATCAGACAGCCTGCGCACAAACCACACACCGTCTGTGACGTCTGCCTGCCGCTGAGGACACTGTGTTTCAAATACTCTGGGTTGGGACTGATGGGAAACACCGGCGAGCCAGCATGGGATTAGTAGAAGTGTATACACAGCACAGAGTTTGCACTGCAAGTGAATCAAATCAGCGGCAGACACTGCCAAACACGAGCTTGTTTATACAGTATTCAATTTAAAAAAAAAAAAAACTCTACTGGGTGTTCGGAAAAAGAAAGACAATAGCTCCGTCTCTTTTCCTCCTCTATGACTCACCCAGAAATTACAATTCCACGAGTGCAACATCTCTCAGACACGGAATTCACCAAATCATCTTACACTGACAAAAGGCAGTGCAGTCAGTGTGAAATATCCAGCGTGCGCGTTAGCAACGCAGCACACTGGTACGACTGGAAACATGCCCAACTCCACTCAACGGCTTCATGCTGCTTCATTTATTCCCCGTGCACGTAGACGAAGCCTGACAGTAATTCAATGTAGCGGCTCAGACGCTGAACTGCATACGATGATGCACAAAAGTCTCACAAAGCCTTAACATGAAATAAAACATTATATTATTTTGGCATATTTGTTGAACCAGGTTGCATCAAGGCATCTGGTTTGTTTCTTCTGGGTCGAAACGTTTCTCTACTTTTCCCGTAGCTCATTAGCGCTTCCGTCCCCAGAATGAGGACAAGGTCACTTCACACCTAACGACCCTGTGATGGTGAAGGAGGGGCCACAGGAGGTGACAGTTTCACATCCACTCCCTCCGCCCCTCGGGTGTGAAGGGAAGTGGTCTCCAGTCAACTTTTTCAGCCTGCAGTAGTGGTGACGTCTTTCACGCTCAGGAAAAACAGTCCGGACTCCATGACTCAGCCATGACAGTGTAAACGATGGTCAACCATGCCAATAACATTTACAGCCCATTCACGCCGTCAATAGTCTGATCTGCTCCACTCGTATCATTCCACTCATGTCATTTCACTGCAAGAATCTAAATCTGTCCTGTGAAAATAGCACCATTTTGCGGCATTCAAGATGTCTTGTCTCCAAAAAGCACTTTGCGAAGCAGAACACACATCACACTGGCCCAGGAATAAAATGGTGTGCACTCCAGCAAACCGAGGTTGTCCATCTGGCAGCACGCGCTACCTGCCTATCCACTGGGATCGTGTCTTCCTACTCTCCTGCCTCCCACCACTGTCTCTCCAATTAAAAGTTACACATCAGCCTCAAGTCTGAGCCAGACCTCCAGATGGTTGGAATGATAGAGCGAGCTTTTCTTCTGTTGCATTGTCAGTGGAGAAATCAGCTACCTGAGCGTCGATTTTCCAGCAGCGCCGTGCAGCTGGGTGGTTGGTGTGTGCTTTGGGGATTGCACAGTTCTTAGTTAAATCCCCCCCTGCACAGTTCTTTCAGACACAGCTGCCTGAAAACGAGCAGGGAGCTGCAGGTTTCAAATACTCTAGGTTTAGATTCTGGTTAGGTTAGATGAGATTTTTCATTTCCTCTAACACAAGGAAGAATCATTACGGGAGATCTACAGGAGCAGTCGTCAGGTTTGATGCTCCGAAGAGTTATCAGTGAAACACAACGGGAGAAACAGCTACGACCCCAAAACCCACAACGAAAAACGCGCATCTTCGCTCCACAGCTGTGACACGCATGTAGTCGTCGCTAACCAGAGATCACAGAAAAGGCACGTCAGCCTTTATTTTAGCATCACACCCAGCGTATAATATCCCACACGCTTTAAGCACAGCTGACAGGTAAATCCCACCGCCGAGCGTTTCTGCTGCTCTCACAATTCCTTGGAAATCTCTCCGTGCACGAAGAGCTGCCGCAGCCTTTGAGACCACGGGACTGCAGCCGTTTCACAATATGGACTCCAACCTAAACAACTGGGAACATAATCCTGGAAAATATAGCTTGTGCAAAGACAGGCACAAAAGGAGAAGAGTGCATTGTCTCGGTCAGTCAGGCTCTAAATCTAAAGCATCAGCTCTAAATTTACCCTGCAATTAACATCAATCCAACGTGGGAGACAACTTATGTTTTTTTATGTATCATTACAAGGCTGACAACCACCTGTCTCCGTGATGTGCTGTGCCTGAATTCTTTAATTCTTCAGTAACAAGGAGTTTTTGTTCCAATAAAATCTGACAGGCACATCTAATGATAAACATATCAGCCAACAGCCCGTTTTTTTAAAGCAACATGGGACTTTAGCAGAATTCCATCCAACTCTTTCTTGAACTGCCGTTCAGGCGGCTGCTGCCAGGATAGACTGTAACACAACTTGAAAGCACGGGACGGTCACATTGAATATTGCTGCGATGGAGATTACGAGTAAGCCAAGAAAAGATGCTCATGTACATAGCTAATAGAAGACGTGCCAGGCAGAAGCTTTAAATTTCATCGAGATTTGAACAGAAGCCTGTTCAAATAATCAATCCATGCAAAAGCGATTTCAGTGGCAGAGTTATCCTGTTATCCACCGAACGAGACACAGTAACAAAACGTTAGCACTCAAATTATTGCCTTATTAATTAATAACTCGGATGAAACATGAGTTTTCTCTGGTTCAGGGCTTGTCTTTTACTTATATACTGTAAATATGAGTTGGAAGTTGAGTTGTGACATCGTGACAACTCATGTCTGGTATTCAACTAGCTTCCTGAACTGTAGCTTGATCAGTTCTTCACATTCAGGCTTTGTTTCACCAGTCTGGATGCTCCCACATAACCTCACCTGGATGAAAATCCAATGAGTCATCTGTAATAATGTTCCCAGATGTTACTACTAGACTACATTACTATTACTATGCAATCAATAGGCGCCTCATGCACCAGTCTCATCCTGGAGCTCCTCCCAACTGAGCTTAAGGGATCTAATGAAAAGAGAACGAAAATCTATCATGAGGCAAAATCTTCAAGAGCATGAAACAAAATTAGGTCAGCTAGTAACTAAATAGTATCAATCATTTGAGCATTGTTATCATATTTTAGTCTCAAGAATCAATACAGGTTCTCACACTGGCATTTGGGAAGGTCAGGCCTCAATCATTTCCAGCAGAAAATGTGTCTATTGCCATCTCCTCTGTCAAGCTCATTACCTGCCCAATGTGGGCTGAAGGTGCACTGCGTGGGTGAGCCTCAAGTATGTCCCCTAATAAGTGCTAAAGCAGCACAGTGGGCAATGGGGGGAGAATACGCTGTGATAATTGAGAGCATAATGGTCACTTACAGCATGTACACCCTCTGTGTTAAATATAGCCGAGCGCATCCAGGACTCTACGGCGAGCCACGTATCAGATAACAGGCTTTCACATTATACTCCATAAGGCTTGTGTTTGAAAAGGGCAATTCCACCGAGGACACAAAAGTGGGAAATTCTTGCAGGATTACATTTACTCCATTAGATGTTATTTCCACTGGGCGCCCGTGTTTACGAGTCCGACCTGAAAAGCTCAACCAGGAAACGTAAGCAACTGTCCTTGTACCGAGACTCCCAGGGGCCCCCGGGAAGCCTCTGGTTTACTGCGTGTCACTTGGCTTGAGGTAATTTTATTCGTCGTGCTGCATATTTGTGTGAGAACATGCACCACCAGGGCAAAATATGCAGCAAGCTCATATTTAAGGACAGGTGCTGCATCATTACCTAATCTCCAGCACAGTCCTGCGCTCTCCTACTGTATCCTGTAGAAGTTTAACGTCTCCTACATCACTGCACGCATGCGGCTCACATCAACACAGGACTGTGTTTAATCGCATCATTAAAACGGAGGTAGCTGTCACCGCGTGGTATTCCGTTGGTTTATGGGCCTCTGGGCAAAATATAATGAACCTGCACGTCTCTGCAGTGAGCACTGTACTTGAAGGTCAAGCAGGGTGCATACACAATGAGCAGCTAATGGAAGAACTAGGAGCTGTCAACGGGGCCCTGGGCCCACTTCATGAGTGGGAATCTATTTCGTGATGTTGCTATCATTTAATAAAGACTGACACCGCGTTTGCCCTTGTGGTGACTTACGACGAGCTCTGAGTATTTGGGAGAAGACGCCATTTATTTACATGCTGGTGAAAACGTCCTCGTGCAGCGGCACGTCGCACAGCCCGCGTTTCCAAGCTGGAACCGCTGCACTGTAAACAACACTGCTTTCAATTAAACTTTGAATTAACATTTACACTATGAGGAGGTATCCGGGCACGTTTGAGGAGACAGCGTGCTGAGCAAAAAAATGCTGACAGCTGGTGTGAGAGGAGAAAAAAAATGGATGAATACCAAATGATGTTAAAATGTCATATAAATCTCAGGCAGAAAGGCCCAGGGAACCCATCTCAATTGAATAGTCAATGTAACAGGCTTATTAACACTGAGACCATCGTGGGGAGAGAAAATCTCAAATGAAGAGATCAAAGTTAAAAGAAGCAAAGGTTTGTTTGAGCAGCATTAATCAGATTTTATCAAGTTATCAAACTGATCATTCAATTCTCTCTGGACAATTATTGTCAAATCATAATTCAGCATCTTTAGCCACGGCCGACTCCTCCACCGCTGGAGTTGTTGAAAAAAAAACGCTGTTTGAGGCTGTGGCGACAGTGACACACAGATTTCAAAGGCAACAGGAGAAAAGTCACGTTGGATAAAACACAGCATTTATCAGCTGTAAGATGACGTGACAATGTAAGAAAGCGCAGTAATTGAAGCAGTAAAACACTGCAAGTGTCAAGGTCCTGTTCATATATGCGTGTCAAATTGTGGGAATTTAATTTCGAATAAGAAACCTGCTTCAAGTATGATTCAGAGAATCAGCTGTTTTTACTGTGAAGAATAGTTTTTATTTTTTGTGCCATCTATTTCACCTACTTTACTTTTGTATTACAATAAAACATCCGATCCAGTGACCAACAAGTGAAAAACATTCAATAACTGCTTAAACAGATATGTAGGACATCTACAGTAATTACAGTACTATGACAGAAGCTTACGTAAGAATTCATTAGTTGGAGCATCGCTGTGGTTGTTATTAGTCTGCGTGTAAAATTTCTTGTTAACAGTTCTGTTTCTTGACATAGAAGTAAACGGAATCAGTTTTTCTACGCAAGGAAAGGAACAGGTTGATTTGCTCTCAAACGCACTCAACTAATCATCAGCACCAATCAAATCATTTTGCACCGCAAACAATAAAGAGCCACTTTAAAACTACACATATTTCCCGAGCCCGCCTCCTAGAAAAGCACAATGTCTCTGTTGTGCCAGCGAGCGACGAAGGTCAAAGGAAAGTCGTTTATCTCCGTTGAGTTGGAAATTAACTTCTGCCTCGGAGCCATTCGACCCAGTAAGAACCCTGCTACGCCGCTGACCTCTCAGGCAACGCGCGTGTGGCAAAAATAGCATGATGGAGGGTGTGGGACTCCAGCAGATTAGCATCACGATGTTGATACGACGCACGCTCCAGAAAATCCTCCACTTATTAGACACAGGAGGAAGAGCGTGAGGCGTTTACAGGGCAAACGAGCCCCGGAACTTGGACATGGTAAAATTCAAAGGGCATAAATGAGTGAATTAACTCGGGCGGTTTGTCCAAATAAACTTCCCACACTTCACTTATTATTGCCAGCTGTACAACTATAAGCTAATTAGCGGATTTCAAAGTTTTTCCTCAAATCTTGGTAACTTCAAATACTGCAGCAATAAAAGCTGAAGCTTCTGTCTCCCTCTCAGCATCTGAGCTACACGTTGAGACGGACAGAGTCTGTAGTGTTAACTGCACCTCATAACAGGTTCAGACAGGTTAAATTGGTGCGAAAAAGTGCACCGTGGATTATAGGATCTTAGACCCGTACAGAACAGTACGAAATCATACATATTTACATTATACGACAGCAGGAGCGCCGTCTACTTCACCTAAACACCATGTTTACATGTACTCGACATCATTAGCTGAACACGGGCCGACCTGCGGTTTCCAGCTGAGCATTAAACCTGCGCAGCGCTACCAGCGTCCTATGATTACGGTGCCAGACTGAAGCAAACTTTAACAATCCCAATTTAAAACTTTAATAACAGACCTTCAGATTGTTAAATAAATGCCAGCCTATTTTTCAGTCGCTCAGTATCGCCTTCATCATCTGGCTGAGGCGTCTCAACTTAAAGCTGCAGAGAAAAAACATAATTAACTCCCATTAAGGCAAAACACGCGCTGAGCAAAAACAAATTAACCTGTAATAAAAACAATGCAAACATCCATCTTTCTAACTGCGACTTTGTTCATTCCTTAATGTTCTGTGTTCTGGTGTTGTTGCCATGACTTTCTGTTCTCATGAGCTGCAGTGCAGTTCATGAAAATGGCCACTGCAAAGCAGAATAAAGCACATTGAAGAAACTATTGCAGGCAATTACATCCTAATATGCACATGGCACCAACACTCAGACTAATGTGGTGTGATACGTTCTATTCAAAGTCCCCTCTTGGTGTTTCAACCAAAACAACCTGAAAATACATTTTTTTTCAGAATAAATTGACAGTGTTCTGACATCAAAAGTTGCATATAGCTTTAAGGTATCGCCAAGTTGCGGCTGCCTTTGTCTGCTCTGCCACACAAAGGCTCACAAGCTTGAGGAGATCAATTTTCTGAGCTCTGCTCCGCTTTCTGTAGCCTCAGAGCTTCTGTTAGAGGGGATAATTGTTGTCTTCCCTGCACTCGCACTAGCTGTAAGGACTCACCTGGAAAAGTATGTGCAGTGCAGTGCAGAGAAATCAATACAACAGCGCTAATTGGGCTCTCAGCAGGGAGTCGGGAAATAGCTGCAACTCATACCCACTTCAACAACCCAAAGACGATGAAGAGCAAAAATTTAATGTGACATGCAAGGCTGTGCACCTCTTAGTTACCAATGGAAAAAAAAACTGTTCTACAAATAGAACAGATTCATCTGCTTCTCGTCTCAGCTGCAGATCAAATTCAGCTCCATCCAAAACAAAATGTACCGACTGGTTTCACAGGATGTATCGCAGTTTATCAACTTTAAATAAACATGGTTTTGAATCTGATGCTGAAGTATGCAGGATGTGGGATCTCTCCTAGTCTCTCAGCTTAGTCATACAGTACAGCTGGAAACCACATCAAAGCTACTGGTTCGTAGTTGTCAGTCATACAATTATTAAACGTTCCTTTAGGCCTGTGAAAATTAACAATTAAAAACTCTTATCGGCTTACAAAGCGCTCGGTCCTGCACTGTTATGTAAATGCACGGGAGCAGGTAATTAAAAGACGCCGCCAAACCATGGCATCAAAACACAAGGGCTATAAGCAGAAAGCAAAAAGATTCCTAATATGTTTGTCAGTAGTTTAGAGGCATTACAGATAAAGTGATAATGTGCTGAGACACTGTTAAAGCAAAGGTAAGAGGCTAATTAAGCTGCTAAGTGGGCTGTCAAATGCAAAAAAGCGAATGTCTAAACGAGACGGACATTTTTTCCTCTTATTTGATATTCTGCTGATTCCCTTCTCTTTTTATACTGATCATAATTGAATTGGATGTAAAGAGCAACAGCGCTGGATCAGGCTCTTTAATTGTCACAACAGCAAGACAACGTCTACAAAAAGACCAATTCATGCATTACACAACCACATACTGCATCTATATATATATATATATATATATATATATATATATATATATATATATATATATATATATATATATATATATATATATATATATGAATGAGGTGACCACCCCAGGCCATGAAGGCTACAGAAGAGATCTGTATCAGTACAAACTGAAAGATACAATAAATCAAGCCGTTTTCCTTTTGTCACTGCAGCAGCCACCAGGATTTAACCTGATATGTAGGTGACATATTGTAAAGTAGCTAGAGGTGCCTGCCGATGCTCAGTTCACTCAGTACACACTACATTCAGTGCGCGACATGCAGCGCAGACACAAGGTCCCGCTTTATTTTCACAACAATTAAGCCTCGCCAGAATAAATCCAAATGTTTCGGAAGCTGTTAAACAACCAGGAAATTACCCGACGCCCTTCATTTACTGGTTCTGAGACAAGCCGCTGATTTAGTTGCTGGTGGCAGCATTTGTCCATTCTATGGTCGGGATTGTTTGCCTCCCTCCACCCTCTCCCTCACGCTCCCTTTCAGACTCTGAATCAGCAGGTCCCTTCGGTATACAAGGCACAGTGATTGTTGGATTTGCATATTCCTGAATAAATTATATTGCATTTCTGCGATAAGCAGTGCACTACTGTTTGGTAGCTTTTCTGCCTCCTCTCTTCTTTCTACACCATTCACGCATGCTGCCATGAATTAACCCTGATCACAAGAGACGGCGGGAAGTGAGAAAGTGCTGCTCAAAAATTCATGTTTCTAGCAGTAGGAAAGAGCCGAGCCACTGGCCCCTGGTGGGGTCCAGGCTGCCAAGACTACGTGGACAGTTAATCAGACCTGATAATGATGCATGCCCATGACCGCCACCAAGGACAAGGATGGCAGCCTGCTCAATGGTGGGACATGTGGGTGGAAGGCATGCGAAGAGACAAGGCGGAGATTAAAGACAAGGAAAGTACAAAGACTCCAGACAGTTAAAGAGATGGAGGTGAATAAATGGGAGCGTAAGTAGTTACAGGTGGAATAACTCAACAAAATCTGGAAGAAGGCGCATTAATGCCAAGTGTGTAAACCTGGACTAACATGATCACTATTCACATAACGGCCCAAGACAATAATCCTAATTTTCTTTCAAAGCTGTAGTCAACCAAACTGAGTCAAACAGTCCAGAGCCATTTAATACAGCTGCAAATGAGTATATTGTGTGTGCACGTGTGCACCAGGCTAGCATATGCACACGTGCGCACACTCACATCAGTGGGTCTAATGGAGCTGGGGGACGCGGGTGTTAATATGGACGGGTCCACAGACCGTCGCCCCTTTTTAATTACAGCCCTGGCGCTAAAGCAGCGGCCGAGAAAGCGATTCCTCCGGTAAAGACACGTGTAGACCTCGTCCTCTTCCCCTCCTCAGTTCAGCTGATGGCTGCTTTTTTTTCCCCGTCTCCCCCCCTTATCCCCCCTCACTTCCTTCGGAGAATTGGGCTGTGGTATTTTGGCTGTGAAAAGGAAACCATCGGACGGCAGGGGCATGAATATTCCAAATGACTAATGTTGCACATGCTTATTTTTGACATATCTGGCTTCCGCAGGGAAATAAAACACTTCTAATGCAGGGGGACCATCTGTTATCTGTTGCTGGTGTTTCAGAGCAGGCGGGCTCAGTATGCACACACTCACCCGCCTCACAGAGCCGCGCGCAGGCACGCGGGCAGACAGATCGACACATTCTCACAAAGCGGTAGGCGTGCGTAGACAGCGGGACACGTGCGCGCACACATGTACCAACAGAAAAACCCAATGGGAGTTCGCACAACAGACAGGCTCTAAACTCCTATACAAATTCAACGCTCCCCTCCCCTCCTTTTTTTTTTTTTTTTTGTTAATTCAGTGCGTTAAGGTGACAGAGGATGCGCACGCGTTTTCTGCTGGCCGTAAATGCCTGCGCCTGTCTCCTCACAGCAGCTGGGGAGGGATCATATGCAGGTGGTGTGAAGGGAGAATAAACTAGCTGCCTCACCTTGAAAACAAAACACGAGACACACAAGCAGCCTTCGACATCAACCACACATCTACGCTAAGTGCATTCTCACTTCAATTTATTTGAAACTATGGTCAAGTGAATAGGTGCAAGAGGTGCTGTATAGTAAACAAAGCTCTCTCTGCATTGGATAATCTGTTATTTCCAGGCAATAGCCAAGCCTCTGGGTATGCCGTCATAATTCTATCAGGCATTAGAATATGTCGGAGAGCTGCATTTCCTTTCAAATACAGTGCCGGTGCATTTCCACTGTAGAAATATTGTTTTAGATAGGGCAAATGAATTATCCCACACGGGCCTTTAATGCATGCCTCAGTAGGAATCAGCTGCTCCGGTTAGATGCATGGTGTCTCTCCCAAAACACACCGCCGGTATCCCTGAGGCCTGTAAATCCTTATAAAGGACATAGAGAGACTCTACCGTTGAAGGAAATTATACCACTGATGCTCAGAAGGGGGCAGAGGAGCTGAAGGCCACATTTGGTGGATCCTGGAGCTTCTAAATTCAAACTAAGCAAAAGAAATATTCTGTAGCTCGGTCAATAAAGCAAAGTTACGGAGGAGGACGGTTTTGTACTGAATTCTGTGCTCTACAGGCTGGAACATCATACTGAGATTAGTGGGTGTATGTCAGCACTGTGGTACACAAGTTGGTTTCAGTTTTGTTATCAAAAAAGTACATTAGTTCCTTTTAGTGTCTATTTGGAACAAAAAAAGCTTAACCCCAACCAGAGGCAGCAGACAGTAACAGGCTGCGATAAATGCTATACATTGATATCACTCAGCCCAATCACCACTTTTTCACAGTTCCATAAAAAGTACTTGAGGGGTTGTGTAAAGTTTAAGTCACTGACCATGACACCATAATAAAAATACAATGTACACACATGAAAGGAAGGTAGCTGTGCTTAAACAACTCAGGTTAGTCATCACCAGACAAGAGAAGTGCATCCACCGTGTTAATGCTGCAATGTTCCTGGACATTTTATAGCTACATGTTATTGCCTTTAGGGAAGAGGCTTAGTCTGCACTGAAATGCTACACAACCATTGAGAGCATCAGACCTATTTTGCAACTCTAGGTGGGGCCTTGACAAATGCACAGCCTGGAGACTCCACAACTCTGATTGATTGACACAACAACCAGCGAGTTGGAACACAGAGCGGCATAGGTGTTTGTGGTGACAGAACACATCAGGACTCACGCCAGTGACTGACTTTGGGGTCGCACCATTTAGCAAACACAAACCCTTAGTGAGAATGAACTGGGAACATCAGGACCAGGCTCCTGTTCATTTGGTATCAAGTATCAAAAGCACGAATAATGAAAGTTGCCATGAAACAAGGAAACAAGCCTTTACTAAAGTCTGTCAATCCAATTAACACATGCTTTGGTTTGAGGAAGGCTTAAAACCATTCTCCAGATTGGTCCAACAAAGGTCCATTTATATTGGCTGGTCCACGCTCTGGGCACAAAGTTTAGAGATGCAGAGCAGAGGAAGTTTGGAGTAGAACCACTGCTCCTTCAGTGTGAAAGGAGCGAGTTCACACGAGTACAGGCATCATGTCAGGACATACCTTTATACGCCTTCTACTGAAGGTTATCCATCATGCATGTCTAACTAGTCAGAAACCTTGGGGCTGACTCACAAGGCAGAGGTACGATTATATATCTGTCTGAGAATGCACTGGAACGCCTCAGGAGAAGCTACAGTAGATGGAGGAGCTTACTACACCTGCTATCGTTGCAACCCAGCCTTGGATAAGTGACTCAAAATAAATAATATATTGTTTTAGATAAACATTTGTGACACATACGCAGTGAAATTAAATTATTCCTTCACAGACATAATTAAAGGTACAGTAATAAATGATAAAGTATTTTATTGCACATTTTATCCTGACTCTTTTGCAGCTGTAGCTCAGGTGCTGCAGCAATGAGTCAACAAGGAGAGCAGCCGTCCATCAATCCAAGGGTCAGCGGATCGATTTCAAGCTCCTTCCGTCACTTTTCAAAGTGACCTTCAGCACAACACGGAGCTTCACGTTGCTGACGGTGGTTGAGGCCAGCTGCGTGGCAGGCTCACTGTCACGATGCGATTGTGTGTGTGAGCACACGCTGCGTAGACCGGTATATAAATACATCCATTTAGAGCCTCATTGAATTATTAACAATTCCATGAGCAGTGTTTCATATCCACAGCACACTGTAACTTACCACTGGACTAGCGACTCCCTTAGGGGAGCTTTCTGTCAAGCTCATGCTTGGAAAATGAACAAACGTGTTCATCTTCGGTCTTTAATTTAATTAAACAAAATTTAACACAGCACAAGTTCCAGGTAATCCATTGTGGTTAATGTGATGAAATCAAACGCAACAGACATGAGGCAAAATGTTGAGATAAACCTATTGTATATGCTCTTGGGTTCAGGGTATAAACATCCTTTGAGCTCAATTAAAATTTGACTCCAGAAAAAAAGCTTCACACACAAATATGCATACGCACAACAAGACAGGAAAAACAGGTATTTAAGTAGGTTTTAAGTAGAGCAGTGACGGTAGTAAGGTTTTAACTTACCTTTGTCAGCTGCCTGTAAATGAGGATCTTCACCAACAGGACTGCTTGGCGTGTCTTTGATCTACAGCCGCATAATGAAAGCAGAGAGGGAGAGAAAACAAGGTCAAAGATCTATACACTGGCAAGACCTTGGGCATCACCTGCATTCATGCATAAAGCCACAACAGAGGTACGTGTGTGTGTGTGTGTGTGTGTGTGTATGTGTGTTGGACACAAAAAAAATGATATTTAAAAGACCATTTCAGCTCAAGTCCACTCTAACACGCACCCTCCCAGAAGACGATGCACGCTTGATGTTGCAAACTACACGGTTCCTTTCTGAGCTCTAGGAGGCTCCCAGAAGCCTTTGAAAGACAGTTTAATGATGAAAGACAACATGCCTGGATGCTAGTGTTCTGTTTTAGGTCACAGGGGAAAAACAGGCAGAGCCAAAACAGTTTTAGGTCTTTAGTGTTCTTTTTAAAATGCCACGGTGATTTAAAAAGACCCTCATCACACTCAGGATCCCCCCTTAGTGTACAATGGTGTAAAACAATGGTGTCTATTCGCCCACTTGGATTAATGAATTTTTAAAATCTACTAACTACCCAAATCATGCTTCAGGTAGCCCTGCACTGTTTTAGTTAGACATCTGTTGTTATGGTTACCACTATCTACAGAACAGACCTTTAAATCAGGTCTATGTTCAAACTCCTACATTTTCTGTCAAATTTGTATATTGCATTTTGTGAGCAAGCCTCTGCGAATGTTTGCTTTCATATCGTCCATCCAAGGCAGAAATGACGGACCCCTCACTTCAAGCGCAGTCCTCTGTCTGCCCGTCTTTTCATCTGCACATCATTCTCCAGTTTGTTTGTGTGCGAGAACAAGACACCGGCAGAGTAAAAGCCTTCAAGCAGCCACATGCGCTGCCTCCAGAAATCAGCTGGCACATGAAAACAGAGCTACTCTCGAAAATGCTCTGCCTTTAAGGATCTTTATTCTCCGCTCCCCAGCTGCCAGGGATGTGTGTAACGGCTTAGACGCACAATGGGTGCGCCGCGGGTATTCGTCCACCGAGAGCCGGGCCCAGCAAATGAAAAGAGGGGCACACATACCCAGGAAGTGGCTAATTAATTGACAAGCAGATATTTCTGAATTTATAATCATCAAACAGACTTCATTTTGTTCCCCCACTACCATCTTCACCAACCCGTCTTCCCAGGCGACTCACTTAAGAGACTTATCTTATAAATACAGCCGTAATCAAAATAAATGACTAAAAGCTCTAAGGGAGTTGAAGGCTATACACATTTACATCAGAGGAACTGATGCAATTTAAATAGCTGCCTGTGCACCAACTTAAGGCTCAAATCACAGCAAATCCAAACTTATGTAACACTTCGGTTTTGTTGTTGTTGTCGTCGTCGCTGCATTGTCGTTCTTGTTGGTGCTGCTCACTTTGGCAGACCCACATTCATGACAGCCAAGTAGGAGAGACAGCGCCTCCTTCTATGTGTGTGTTACGTTGAATCCCCTCAGCAGCATGTTCATTTGGCGAGCGAGTCATATTTTACAGAGTATTTTTAATATTCGATGTGCCACATGCCCGTTGTCTATCTGCGTGTGCATTTCAGGTGCAAACCATGTCTTCCATCATTCGTTTACTGTTCAGCGCGGCGCGCTGACTGATTTTAACATCCAGCCATTTGCAGGTGCAGCTGCGTCCTGTCAGTCGCATCTGGCGAGGCTGAAGCCCGGTGATGGACAGATCATCAAAGTTTCACCTAAACCCAAGTTTTGATGGATTTGTTACTGCAGCGAAGCTACAGCACCACGCCATGCACGGACTATGAATCCCTCTATTAATTTAAAAAACAAGCTGCTAAAGCAATTGAGCACGCACATGCTCCAGGGTTCATGTTGAGAGAGCGGTGTTCACGATACAAGCCGTAACTCTGCAAAGCCGCAGACTAATGATAAATGTGCAGCAGCACAATGTTTGCAGTGCTCCCACGGCCTCCTCTGCCTCGTGACACTGTTGTTAATGCAAACTGAACCTGACTGTGACATTTGTGAAAGCCTCTGCAGAGTTTAGCTTTTGGACAGGAGTGCAGAGTGGAGGGTCGATACCAACCCTGCGAGACCTTCAGTGGAGCTCAACATTTAAACGGCAAGTCCTCCATTCCTTTTGTTGACAGGGGCTTGTGTTTCGGTGCCTTCTGACAAGATCTATTATGACTAGTCCAAGAATGACTCAGCTAAGCATCCTGGTTAATCAGCTGATCAATATCCTGACGAAGCTGAACTCACGCGACACCGGAGCACAAAACTACTGATAAACACATGACAGCGTTTCTAATAAAAGGACCTAATCTGCATTCAAAACTGCTGTTTGGAGACTAGGTGGAATCCTGGAAGTAAATGTGAGAATGTTGCAGTATTAACATTCATATTTCCGTCAGCCATAAGTCTTCTACTGATCGCTATGCTCTTATGTCACATACATGTGTAAGTAAGAATGAGATAAAGCCTGGTTCTGCTGGAGGTTCATTCCATTAAAGGTAAATGTTCCTGTCCACTGTTTATCATGGAATTTGTTAGGCTGTCTGTAAAATCCGTTATCTTTGTTAAGTGCCTGCAGATAATTTGGTATATAAATAAACTGAATCGAATTGAACTAAAATGACTTACTGATAGAGAAATTAATCCTATAATAATAATAATAATAATAATAATAATAATAATAATAATAATAATAATAATAATAATAATAATGTATCTGCTTTCAGTTTTGTCATTAGGGGTTAATACATTTTTTGTAAGGTACATTAACCAAGCACACTAGAAGGTTAACCCTAATCTATTTTTACACCACAAAGCTCCAAACTTTTAATGTAAAAATATCAGCACAGGCGTGTGTGTGCGCGTGCGTGCGTGCGTGCGTGCGTGCGCTCAGCGAGAGGTAAAATAATGACAGGCGAGAACGGATGGCTGGTGACGCGCTGACGAGGAGGCTGCCACATATTGTGGGCCTCGGGCTGGACAGCTGTGAGAAACTTCTTCTGTCTTATCCCCCCGATTCCCCGGCCCCCTCCTCTCTACCAGCCCCCCCTGCGCCACTGTTCAAACAGAGGACAAAGACACCCTGAGTGGTTTTCCTTTTCCAATCCCATACACGGCTGTTGGCACTTTCCTCTTCTGTGTCGCCAGCCCACAGCGAGACGAGTGAGGGAGTGACTCACAGTGGCTTTAACGAGTAAATCTTCTGATTAATTTTAATGGCACTTCGTAAGAAGGCTTTCTTTGACTAGATGATGTTCCTGTCTATTATTAGTTAGGAGTTATCACGTTTTATTTTTACACATGAGGTGAGATTATGTTTGACTGTAACATAGATAATGGCGCTAAGTGCCGCTGAGTGTCTTCTACAAAGCTTTGATTAGACTACGAACTATGCCGATACAGTCAAAAAGGCGGCCTGCGATGAATGACAGTTCTCAATGTCAGCTGACGCCTGCTGTACTGTACAACATAATGCAACCAATGCAGCACCTCCGCTAGGAAAAGTACTCTTAAAAGGTTTTAAGTTGCTGCTGAAGCCGTCGGAGAAGGGATGGTTTTGATAAATGTTCATGAATGAGGCCGTAGCGGGTGGTTTAAGAGGGGGTTCTTATGTGCAGTTTGATGAAGGCCTGCAGTCGTATGCAAATGAGGGACACACGCGTTTTAACACATCACTGGCACCCTCTGCTGCATCCTGGGACACCAGCTCCGGCAAGACTGAGAGCCAATTAAAGCTGTTTAATCTAGAGAACTGAATGCACCCCTCCATATGTATGTAAGCGCAGTGGAAGGAGGCAGGAGGAAAATGGCAGCTTGCGCGTCGCCGTCACACTTTCAGGTCATGCCAGTTGGCTCCCCCAATGTGTGACAGTGGTGAGATCCAGACAGAGCAGAGACAAGAAAGTGAAAGAGCAGAAGGGGAGAACGTGGCGACCGAGAACTACCACTTCTACATCAAACCAGTGCTGTCACAACAGAGCAACAAAGCCGCCCCTGTTAACTGTGACACTGTTCAGCTGCTCGTCAGACGGAGAAAGGAGGGGGGAAACCTACTGTAAGTCAAGCAAGCGCACTGTTTATTAAATAAGAGGGCGGCTGCAGCGGGGAAGTGAACATACTCCAGTGTTGTCAAGTCTTTGTAAGTAGCATGGGAACGCAGCCTTTTCTCATCCCTCCATGAAATTGAATATTGGGGAGGGAAATGAAGTGTGTCTTCCAATAACAATAAAGGCAGCCATTGAAGCTTGCATGAAAAATATGATATTGAGAGGTTGGCTGTGGAGCTTGAGACGCGCTGAAAGAAACAACAAAAGCGATTATTTAGCGGTGTTATTTCATGGTTGAGGCATTGGGATTCAGTAATGTGCAGCTGATTGAGGAGGAGCGCTGAGGTCAGCTTTAAAGGTAAAGACAGATGGAAAAAGCTTTGTCTCGTCCTCGACAAATATGGATCCTTCGGCAGAACTGACACCCTCGTTTTGATATTATAATCATTCTTCCACTAATGTGAAAATTAAAGTTGGCAAAAGACACACTGTTAAGTTTCTGCACGGCATTAGGTGCCGTAAACGCCGCAGTCTGTGCAACAACAGATTTGCGTCCATATGCTGGCATTTTAACTGAGTATCAGATGGATCGGCAGAAGTTCTGAAGTCGGACTCAATTTTAAAGAAGCCGCTAAACGGTCAACAGTCAGACTCTGCGCTGCAGTGACTGCTGCCTGTGACAGAAGGAAAATAGGAGTAGGAGTGTCAGGACGACGGAGCAAAAAAGAAAGGCTGTCTCCTAGCGGCCGCCAGCGCCAGAGCCTGTCAGGCGCCATCGCGTGCCACTCTCCCCACTCGACCCGGTGGAGCTGAGGAAATACACCCCATGAAATATTTACCAAAGTTATCTTTGCTTACAAAGGAGAGGGGAGAGGGGGCACGGAAAAATGTGCTGCAATAGATGGACGGAGCGTCTCCCGAAAGCGCTCCCTGTCAGGTCTGCTTAGGCCTCTTTACAAGTGGGGGGCGACAGGGACCCCAGCGGGGGGTCCATTAAGCGTTCACACAAATGTGCCCGCAACAGTGTGTCAGTCTCCACAGCAGAAGCCCCAAATCCCTAAAAATACCGCACTAATTCTGCTCTTCAGTCTGAATATCCAAAGCGCGCCTTTCCCAGCGCTGACACCGTCAGCGCGTGCTTTTTAAAGAGCCTTTAAGTAAAAGAGACAATTTCATTTTTGCTGCTGATGCTTGATGTGGAGGCAGAGCGTGTGCTGCCATAATGCTTCAAGCGCGGGGTTCTGTGGGTGAATTACAGACTGAACTCTCGTGTATTTATTACCATTCTAACCGGTCATACTGCATCCATTTGCAAAATACCAGCCAACAGGAAAGTAGGAGCAATTATTTGTGTTTACCAACACAAAGCCTGATCTCTCCAAGCGTTGTTTACCAGCCATACAGTAATCGAGGAATCATTTGACCAGGCAAGAAAGGCAGGTTAAAGTGCGAAAATTATAGAAAGACTCAATTATTAGCGCCTAACAAGACGGTTTGAGCGATGCGGTGACTCATTAGCCGTGTTTTCTCCTGGAACAGAAAGCCCTGTCACAGACATTGTGCTGGTGATGGCCTCCATTCGCAGAGATGTGCATTATGCGAGAGACATAAGCTGGTGAGGAGTGCGAAGAGGAAACATGCTATTAGCCCGCGCAGCTACGGTGCGGGGATTCAACACAATTAGACCAAGTCCCTTTGGAGATGTGACTTTTCGCATTGTAACACGTTTCATAAGACAGCGTCTTCTCGATGGAGAGTTTGGATTCAGGCATCTCAAGGAAACGCAGGAATGGTCGTACAAACTGTATAAAGGAACGGGCCGTGTGGCTGGAATGTTTGATCACGTACTGAAGAGGATCAAAACACGAGGTGCGGAGACTCAAATGCTCTCCAGTGGCCAACGGGCTTTGATGAATGCCGTACAAACAGTTATACTGAAGATACAGCGACAGAGACCAGGCCTTAATGGGCGCAAAGAAATCAAAAGCTGCGAACAAACGGAAACAAGACTATTCACAATACAGGCGTAAGTACCATAAACCCATTCAACGGATGAAGAGGGAGACAATAAAGGTTGAAAAAGTAGTAACAGTAACGTTAAACATGTACAGTAAATAACATTTGACCCATAAACCGTTGACTGTTTCCTATTCAAACCCATCGAAAGAGCTTATTGTACCCAACTGCTAATATTTACAGCTACAACGGCAGTTTAAAGGACGTCCTTGAAAAGCCAACATTCCAGGAACGTAAAGAACCCGTGTGCTCCACATCCTTAAATGTTACCTCTGGGGTTTGACTATAAACACAACATCAGCATCTGTATCTTCTGAACCTGCCTGTATTGTTTGCCATCACACGTCTCGTGTGTGTTGGTCTGGTGATGAAAGCAGGTTCAAGAACCTGCAAAGGAAAGGGTTTTTACACCTACTGCAGGACCAACTCCAGTGATCCTCCTTTAAAATTCAGACCTGTGCAGCTGCTGCCACTTACAATAATAGCGCAAACACAATCCTTCAATTTCAGGCCCATATGTATTTCAATAGTGTTTTCACGGAGAGATGGGGGCAGGAGTTTGCCTTATAATTCACATTCTATGATGGAGCAACACCCAGATAAGCCAGGCGAATGCTGAAATCTAATCTGAACCCCAATGTTTTTTGTCTATGGAAATGACTACCTTCTTATCGCCAGAGTGGGTTATTTGAACAGATTCTCGCTGTGGCTTAGCAAAGGGACTCAATCACTACTGCCCAGCGACAAGCCTCACTTTCGTCCTCTCCTTCTCTCATCTTTTTATCTGGAGGAGCGGAAATGAAAGGATGCTATCTAGTACTCTTCACGTCCTCAGTTCAGGAGACGCAGAGAAGCCGCGGACATTTTCTTTCAGGCCTTCGCCATCAGATATAAAACCTATGGTTTATAAAGCTGTGCTCTGAAAGAAAGAGAGCGTCAGTTTATGGACTCGAAATTAGCACCAGCCCAAGAAAGGTATTTATGAGGCAATATGTTCTGTGGCTATATTAGATACAACCTATTTTAGGAAATAACTAACCCTAACCCCCTCAAGAAAAATAGAAACGCTCCTGCATGAAACCACCAACAGCTACAGTGCATTTGCTATTTTAGTTAAAGGGAAAAAAATTCTCTATGTTTTGTGATTATGGTCATTGCCTTATTGTTTCTAAATTGTTCCTGGAGGTTGCTGCCCAAAGCGAGTATCAACCGTGTGCTGGGAAAAAGGAGTCATTTCAGTCTGAACAGTGCTGGTGGACTCTCCAGACACAGAGAATGCTCATTCCTGAGGAAATAAACAGTCACGTGACCCACAGTGTCCTATTTAACACTGATGGGTAAGTTCAGTTTTATTTCTACCGTATAACACCAATCCTACTCAGGCAACCCACATTTTAAAGTGAAGACCCAAAGGTTTAGTGGGAGAGGCAGTGTTGCAAGGTGCTGTGAGGGCTCAGGTCCCCTACAGTGTTACACTTCATGAGGTCCATTCACCACCGCCCGTGTGGTGTTGTGTTGGTCGTTAGCGGGCTGACAGCCATGGCATTAGCCGTTAGTGCACCGTTAGCCGCTAGCTTCAGTCAAACAACAACAAGCTGGGTGTTGTGTCTTGTGACCCCTATGACATCATACGCCAGGGGTGCTCAATCCTGGTCCTTCAGAGCCACTGTCCTGCTGGTTTTCCAACTCTCCCTGTCCCAGTTGATACTGATCACCTTGACCAGGTGTGTTTAGCTCAGGTGTGTCAGCTAACTGACACACCTGATCATGGTAATCAGCAGAGAGAGTCGAGGACCACAGTTGGCCCCCAGTCATACGCGCTTAGCCAAGAGGCGTGACGATGAACTTCCCGTACGGATGACTCCCAAAACAGGGTTTTCTACCAGGGGGCTGGAAATACACCAGCCATGTGCATGATCTACAGTGGAACCGAGCTCCAGGAGGGAGGACATCTGCCTCAACCGAGGAGAGGGAAAAGTGAAGAGACACAAGGATAGTCATCAGGAAGGACGACCACCCCCTCCCCAATGCCACACAACTCAACCAGACAAAAACAACTAACATCAGTTATTTATGAGTTTGTTGATGGAATAATGATAATAATAATTGTGAATGAAAAAACCCTGTAGTCAGTTAATGTGTAGGTTGATCTGACCTTTACATTATCTCCTTTTGTCAGGACCTCCCAGAGAGTGTGTTGAAACTTGATGAGATCCATCCGCTGGCCTCCTCCCAACAAAGCCTGTGGGATACAAAACAACGGTTGCTGTCAAAAGAGTTTATAATGTACTTAAATACAGTATATAAATGCTTTACTGCACCGGATCCTGAACATATCTTGGTCATGTAACCCCGTCCCGTCATGGCAAGTTGGATAAATTAATGTCATTACTGTTAAATTGTGTCCCAATTTAACAGTAAAAAATGAATTTAAATGTGAAAATTCTGAAATACACCTCAGGATCCAAACAATCTTGCAATTCTGCATCTCTTGCAGGTACCAACTGGCCCAGAGGTTATGGGCTTATAAAAAGTGCATTACATAGCTGATAATAAACTGCACATCTTCCATCTTCCATTCAGCTCACCTCTCAATAATCCCCTCCACCAGATCTGCTCATCTATTCAAGTCACTCTCTCATTAAATCAGTTTTACAAGCCAAACAGAACGAGTTTACTGCTTATAGAAGTCAAATACTATTCATCACTGAGAAAGCTGTAGTTACACAGATATACTGCATGTTTTAATTCCCTGGAAGACAAACACATCTTCCTCCTATTTGAATAAACATAGGCTGCAGCAGGAAAAAAGGGAAAAAAATGACAAGTGAATTAATCTGCTGCCTTATGCCAGCTGAAATGGAAGTCAGTGAGGCAGCGTGTACCAGTGGATGCCCATCAGTCACAGAACAACGTGCAGAGCCTAAAAAGCTGAATTTGATGTTGCTGCGCATTGGGAGGTAAAGGACAGCGCAGCGTTCTGTGTTTATTCATCTGAAGCAGTGTCCCCTGGAAGCCATTTTGGCAGCAATGTATCACAGCAGGCCCTGACCTTTAAATACTACGCACAATTAAGCAAAGCTAATAAACACGGCCGCAGATCTGGACTTTCGGACCGGAAGGCAGGTGCTGAGAATCATTGAGGCCGTGGGAGGTGGAAAGTTCTTTTCAGACCTAAATTAAAGCCTTTGTCTCGAATGCACACAAAACATCCTAAAGGGGAGTTGTGTTTGAGGCTGAAGTTCACGGTTTTCAGCCAGGCATTCAGTTTTCACTTTTTTATTGGTGACATGCCCTTTGTACAGTATATTAAGCTTGAACTTTAGGGAACAAGATGTGTCACAATAGCGCTGGAACAATGAGTCGATAAATCCATTAGTGCATTAGCGTGAAGGAAAATGTACCTGTCTCGGTTCTGATCATCATTTCATGTGTAAGTCATTTAAAGGGTCCAACACGTCGCTACTCATAGATGCCTTTTATATCATTTTACAGAGAATATAAATGAAAATATTTAAAAATGCTACACCAACATTGATCTTAGAACAGGGGGTGGGATATGATGAGAATCTTACACCAGCTCTAAAACTTTCACAGAAAAAAATGTAGTTAAAATTCCAGCAAAATTATAGAAGCAGTGTTTCAGCTATAACTGAACTGTGATTTTTGAGGAATGTGACTGTACCAATAGTCCTAACAAATACGAACTGCACTTGATTTAGTCGAACTAACCCAAGCGCTTGTACTGTATGCAAAGATATTACCTCAGAGAGAGAGAGGAGAGATCAAATAACACGGTTACATACGATGCTATGTTATTTGATAGATCCAGCCAGTCCCAGAAGCACAGCTCTACAAATACCACTTATATCCACCTGGCAAGATAATATTGAGTTTCTAGTTGGAGTTATGAAATGTATCACCTTGCAAATATGTGGAAACAGCACAAACAAAAAGATGAGACATCTATTATCAAGAACCCACACAGCTGAAAATATTACTGCTCCCACACAGTATTAAAGCACATACAGCATGTGTGCATACAGAAGGTACATACATGTATGTAGTTAGCCTCTTCCAAGCATCCCTGTCACTCGCTGTGGGCTTAAATGCTTTGCTCAGTCACAGTGCGCAGCGATGAATACGGCCGTATATACAGCAGTACAGCATGTAGTTCAGCGAGGACAAAACGCGCCAGTGATCTTCTTTCAGGCTCCATGACGGTTGAGATCGACCAAAATAAAAGAAGTCAGAGGGCGATTTCCCAAGATGCCAGAACACATGATCCCCCGAGTCCAAAAGTCCAATTTAAAGCTCGGACGGATCCACTGAAACCTTTTTTGTAAAAACAAAACGATGCTGAAATCTAAAGTTTAATTTGGAGATCTGAGATGATTCAGACAAACCTGGAGAGACTTCCTCACACTGCTCTGTGAAACCGCTGACCTTCCCCGTGCATCCAAAGAGGGGAAATATACAAGATTAACAAATTCCTGTAATCCTTTGAACTTCTAATTGATATGATGAGCTGATGGATGAATTAGATTGAAAGTTCACAGTAATTATGTTAACCCAAAATTATGTCCAGGTATTAGTAATAAGTAGTAGTTTAGTTTTTATTATTTTTTATATTCATATGCTAATCAACACGTACGGATTGATATATTGTGAGCGCACAACCTCGCAGCTATGATGCTAAATAACCTTAAAACCTTTTAAAGTTAGTTGAAGTACTCAGCTCATGACATAAAAGTTTAGGTCAAATTAACAGGTTACATTTTACAGTGCACCAAGGCTCAATTTCCACCTTTAATGATGTCAAATCAGATGAAGGTGTTGTTACATTCTTTGAGCAAGCTAATGAGTGCTGCCTCTGTTCTTAGAAAAAGCATGAAGATAGGCAGATGGATCAATATATATAGCGTCACATCAGTCTATATTTTGCTCAGTATCCGGGCCCAGGGAACATTTCATAAAGGCCATAGGGTCGGCCTATCACGGAGCTAAATGCCAATGTAATTATTAGTGTCTGGAGATAGTGGAAAGGGAAGCACATCCTGCGGCAGTACACCATATTTAATTAATAAATGTCAGTCTGTAGAGGGAGTGAGTGGAGTGCTTGAGAAAAGAGAAGGGGGCAGAGGCAGGAAGGGGGCCGGAGTGACAACAATACTGATCCTGGCTTGAGCTCAGCCACACCCTCCACATGTAAAAAAAAAGCATTTCATAACAAGACGCACACACTATACAAATGGCAGGAACATCAGGAAATGTCATCAGAATAATTACAGGACTGTGTCTTACATGATCTAATCTGCAGCACCGATACAGCACATTTCTTACATTCCTGGCATAAGCATGACTCAAATCATCTGTGGAGCAGAAGTGGCACCTTGATTATGTTTTTATCAATGCAATGATTCCTCATTATGTCGTAGTTGATCAGTGTGATTGGCAAGCTGAAAGGTTTTTTCCCACAATGCATCAGTAGGATAATCATTTTGTTGCAACATCTATTCATGGGATTTTAAGTTGTATATTTTTGCAGGCCTGGTATTACTCGGGGGAACGCAGCCTCGGTTCATTAGAGTCCACATTGACTTGACATACAACATGTATTCTAGGATACTGTTTACCTTGGATCCAAACCATAACCAGCTTCATTGATTTGGAGGCATCCAATAATCACTAAGGTGCGAGCGTAGCCTGTCTCGTCAGTGCAGGGAGAATTGTGCAGATAAGCCTGACTGTGCTGTGCAGGATGCCAATGGCTCATCTCCAGCACTGCGCAATGTGGAAAAAATCTCCAGACAGAAAAGTCTTCTCGTTGCATTTTGGCCGGTTCCGTCAGCAAAAAAAAAAAAAAAATCCTGTATCTGAACTCGTGACGTCTGGCGACCCAACACCTTGCTGAGGTGCACATTCATGCCACTGCTGTTCAGTAAGTGAAGTCTGAGTCTTACTTTGGTGAAGGTTAGAGGAGTCAGGTGTCCTGTCTCTTTCCTTCTCTGGCTGTCAGGGAGTGTGCACACAACAGGCAGCCTGTCACACGGGGCCCGAGCTCCCATGATGCCCCATGCCTCCCTTTCACTTCTTGGCCCCTCAATCACAAGCCTCTATCCTGGAGTGCTACTTGAGTCATGACTACACCTGGGACCCGCTCGCATCGGTACCGCTTCTGTCATTGGATCAGCTGCTGACTTTAACCCCGGACACCCCGTCTTTTGTTCTCTGCCCACGTATTAAATCTGAACTGCCTAGAGAACAGAAAGTTTTGAGGCAGCTATTTAAAAAAAAAGAAAACAGATCAAGGTTCCAGTGAGCTGCAAAAAAAAAACAGAAGATGCCTCTAAATGTTTCTTATGCAACAATTTCTATCCCTCTCACACATTTCTTCTGAAGGCGACACTCCTCGGCACACAGAAGTGGGTATTCTTGTTTGGAAACAAAAGCAGGCGTGCTTCTGAGGCAACTGTTAAGCTATTGCAAAGCAGATGCTTTTTTCTCTCGCCAATCAATTTAACACCTACACCTCCCCTCTCCTCCTTCAAGCTGGCTTCGGCTCATCAGTTTTAAATGGCACAGAGGCATTCTTACATTGTTCTCTTGCCTCTGTCTTAGTCAGAGGACAAGAAATGTCTCTGCTGAAGTAACAGGCTTAATCACCGATAGTTTGGGTCAGCACAGAAAAAAAAAACCATAAAGCGCTCCACAGCGGCGCATTACGAAAACAATGGTGCACTATGTATAGATTTCAGTTTCTCCTACTGTTGTAGAGGCAATTATATTTCAAAGAGTCTGTAAAAACAGGATGAAGATTTGGAAACATTTTCCCCCTATGAATCTTCCACTACACAGAACTGCAAAGGAAAAAGCCATCTGTGTCTGACTCTTATCCCTGGCTTCGCCAGAGCCTGGATGAGCCTGAGCCAGCAAATGTCAGTCGGATAAAGACCAAGCCTGACAGACAGACACAGGAGTTTTGTCATTCCGTGTGTCATCCCTTTGCTAGCAAGCCCAATCTTTGCTGGTCTCAAAAGCCCTAAGATGATGGGGGAATGAAACATTCTCAGGGTGAAAGTCAGGTTGTGTAACTCTTGCCACAATAGCTGAAACGTTGAGGACGTGCACTATTCTGGTGCCCCTACGGCCTCTGAGAGCTTTCATTATTGTCTTACGTGCTGTGTGGAGGGGTCACCATGGAAACACAAAACACATCAACTGTTTCCCTGCTAAGGATATAAGGTCCTTCAGGAGCTAGTGTGTGGGGTCAGAGGATATATGATGTGACTCGATGGTTGCAGGAAAATACTGAGCTGTGGAGTAAACAAACAGTTGGGTTTCATTATCGAAAGAAAGTGAGACGCTCGAGACGAGAAAAGAGCAAGTAAACATAAAAAGCCACTGAATATTGTCCTTGAAACCATTTCTGATGCTATAATTAATCAACAATGACGTGTTTGAGAGTTAGTGAACTAAACCACAGTTCGATTTGATTTTAAAAACACTATAATGTTAGAGGCATTTACAATTATGTGTCCTAGATCCGTGTGTATTTAGCTTCAGCCTAAAACCAGAGACGACTCACGTTTGATTCAGCTCAGACTTTTTAAAAGCATTTATGCAGTATTTACAGTAATTTGGCTAATGCTGCAGTTATTGATATAGGTTGTCTTATATGAGGTAGGGACCTCATTCCTCAAACCTAAAACTATAAACATCTGCATTATCTGCAACATCTAATTCATTTACGCTGTGTACAGAACTACTGTAGGCAGGCTGGGTTTACATTAATATCCTTTAATTGTTAAAGGCAGATTCCACCACTACGGCTGTAAACCGTAGTGGTTCCTACCAACAGTATGTAGGAGGGATTTGTAGAAAATGGGGCATCCATATATTCATTGTTAGTTAATTATTTTATCCGCCACTGCTGCAGCTTCCTATTTAAAGCCATCGACAGGCTTTACTGGACATGCGATGGCGTCAACTGTATGGGAAAATATTATTTTCCACCAGCGGCTGCAAACGCTTCTAAAAGAGATGAGGCTATTAAACGATGTCGATGGACATTTAGACAACTATTTTTTTTTCGGCTGAAATCAGATCAAGGAGGCAAATATTTTGAATTCTTTCTTTAATAAAGCATCCATGTTTGTGTAAGTATCATTTGTCTTCCAAAAACATAACAGAGCCACAATATTAGGATAATATTAATGTAATCAGCCACACTGCACCATTAAAATGAAATAAAAACATCATCTAGCTTTGGTCATTAGCATAATTTAGGATTAATCCCTCTAAATGTTTTCTAAAGCTTATAAGAGCATTCAGAGCCTGCTCCTGTGTGAACCTGTGTTCTGATCAGTGCATTCACCCGGGAATCACTAGCATAGACTATCTCAGAGGAAACCGTGTCTATCCTCCCGGACGCTGTGTGTATCCTGCTCTAAGGAGCTGCAGTTACACGGGTGCACCATCAATAGTATTTGTCAAGTGGTTAAAGCTGATAAGAATACAAATGATTGCCTTGAGCTCGCTTTCAGGCCGGCTCGTCAGTGCAGCTTGTAAGGCAGAATTCCCATTGATGGAGTAAAAGTTGTATAAGCACAGCTGTGTGACTCAACTTTACAAAGTCCAAAATTGAATTTTATCATTTCAGACACTCTTACTGTTGTACCTGATTTTTTTTCACATTCGTCAATAATTTTGTTTTGTGTTCTCAAACTGCGCAAAGAAGAATTAAGTCAAGAAAATGGCGAGTCAGACATCCTGTATATAGACAGAGATTCATAAAGATAGATGGACAAGACACCTCTTGACTTGAGGAACCTCTGTCAGGACTTGTTGAGGCAGCGCCAAATGACGCCTCTTCACTCTGCTCTCCTGCCACTGACCTCCCACTGGTTCCATTACCTGTGCCGCCCGTGCGACCCCGGGCGCATCCAATCTCCACCGTTACATAACAAAAGACGAAGATTAGAGTTGCCGACGAGGAGGTCAGGACGGGAGATTGAGGAGTGTCAGGTGTGGAGCACAAAACAAATAAAAAAGTCTCTCTCAGGCACCGGGGGGATCACTCGCCGGGCCGGGCCCCTCCTCCTCCGCCTCGCCTCACTGTCCTCCTATCTCAAAAGAACATGACACGTTACAGCGTCTTTTAGCAGGTCCATTTTCTTTCCCTCAGCTCTAAAAACTGCATATCACTCCACCTCTGGTTTCAGGCTGTCATTTTACATTATATAACATGAAAGTGCTCCAGCTGGGAAGCAGAAATGTGACGTGCTTGATAGAAGGTGATGAATGAATTGGGGGAAAGGCACAGACAAGCCCCTTTTTCCCTCCCATCAGCCCTCAGCGAGGCTTAAATATCCACAAGGCTTTATGACAAGATGATATTCTAGCCGGAATATGCAAAACCCAACAAGCAGTAGCAAAGACGGCGCGGGATGGCGAGCCTGTGCATGCGCTGTGAAGTAACATCATGGCCTACATCCATGCAGTACGTTTAGTAAGGATGGAATCCTAAGTACAGCTTAGGTCTGCAGATATTCAACTTCACAGTTCCTCTGACGCAACAGCCTCCAATAAGGCGTTTCACAAAGTTAAATACGGGCAGTAAAACAGTTCCTACAGCACCCAGCAGAACCAGAGTCTCTCCAGAACACACACGTTCCACCCTAGAATCACTGCAATCTCACAAAACCTCCGTACGAATGCCTCCGAAAGGGAGATTCTTTCAGGCAAATGAGAAAACCTCATTTCTGAAGAGGATGGATGTCTCTCTCTCCCTCGCTCTCTCTCTTTCTCTCTCTCTCCGAGGGAGCAAGGCAGCAAAACAGCACCAGAGGCCCCAGTCCATGACAAAACAAAGAGATTAAATGACCTGTGAATGTGACTTTCTATTTTTCCATTAGCTGACGTTGAACTCAGTGGCGTGCTGCCCCCTTCTGGAGGCCGCTGAGACCTCATCAAGCTGTATTTCATCTAACGCCTGCCTTCCTGTTCATTTGGCATTGATTTGAATTACGATTCCACAGTGTTGTGCGCTGATTAGATGTGCAGCAATCACTATCAGGGTGATAGCTGATACGCCACACTGTACGAAAAGTATTTATTAGCCTCGACAATGATCTAATGCACGACTGCGTCTCTCTCTTCACGAATATCTTGCACACTGATTTAGCATCTTCAGGTTGCAGTAAGGACACAGCCGAGGCCCGCCGTGCTGACACACAGGAGCAGAATGCAAAAATGCCGAGCCCCCTCTGAAGTGAGATTTCAGCGTTGGCTCGGGCCAAATGTCAACCAGCTCAAACAGATGGTGTGAAGAGCCGGGCCGAGCGGCTGACCTTGCTGGGTGGTGGGTAAGGGTGCAGGGCAGTGCCAGGCTCTGGGTGTTTGTTTGTAGCTGGGTGGAGGGGGGGGGTCGCAGATGTTGTGAACATCAATAGAGCTCAGTGTTGTTGCAGAGACAGAGAGGTGAAGCCACGTCGGTCTGTCTGCTTTGCAGGTGCTTTCTGGCACCGTGGGATGTTGTCAATCTGTCACTGAGTTTAAAAAAAAATGGTACAAAGCGATGAATGCCATAAGGAAAGTGTTTACTGCTGTTACTGATGATCAGGAAGTGTTATTTGTGTTACTAATTAATCGATAAACTGCATTTTACATAATTGTTAAAAATGAATGTTTTGTTAGATAATAAATGATTCGTGCAAGTTTTTCCACAGTCTTTTATTAGGCATTAGTTTGTTTATTTTTTATGATTAACTTCTTAGTTAATTACGGTCTGTAAAATGCCAGACAATTGTGAAAAATGCCATGGTAATTTCTCACAGACCAAGGTGACATTTTTTAATTACTTATTTTCTATGAACAACACTGGGCATAGATATTAAATGAGGAAAGGTTCTAAGTGTAATATTTGGAAGATCACAATTGTCAAAAGTGTCTCAAAATGCTTATTTGTGCACACAAACGTTTTTTGGAGATTTAGTTCATTAACCACAAATCAACCTATTCCTGCAGCACTAACGAGTGTTGTTTCACCTTTTAAGACATTGTGCTAAATTCATTCACTAATAACAATGGAGAAAAGGAAGAATGACAATAATAATGAAAAAATCTAAACTTCTCTAACACCATTAGAGAAGTGAGGACATATTGACCTGGTGATGAAAGTCTAGTGATGTGAACAAAATCTACAGCTACGAAATAAACAATTCACAGCCATGACTTTGAATTATCTCATCTGGCACCAGTGATAAAAATCCATCTCCATATACTGTACAGTGAATTTAAATTGTTCAGTCAACCTATGGAAAATAAAGTGAAAATGATCTTTTCAACTAAATGAAGCATTTAAAAGCAGACTGGCGTTTTCTAAATCTCAAACATGTAGTTCATGGCATCATATAAAACTGAAGACAGAGGGAACCAGACGTGTTTCGTCCACAGAGTCTATATCTTCAGGGTTTCTTCACGGCACAGATGCCACAGAGTTCATTATAATGACGTCTTTAAGCTTCTGTTTCTCTCTGCCCATGCTCCAGCTCCTCGCAGCTACGACGTCTTCATTCCTCTCATTACCAACGGGTGCCAGCCATACTACTGTACATAGGAGCCTCTGGGGTACATCCAGTGCTCTGTGAAACGGGAGAGATTTCCACTCGCAAGCTGTTGTTGTCATTTCCCAACCATTCAAGCACCTACAGCAACCTTTTTCATCTATACGTTCAACCCCCCCAACTTTGCTCTCCTTTTATCACCGCCAAGAAGTGCCGGAACATCAAATGTTGACTTTTTCTTTAATCAGGCGATTCCTAGTTTAAAAAAAGAAGAGTAACATATTGTGCGCTGCCTCTGTTTCTGCTGCTGTGTGAGGGCTTTGAAAGGCGGCAAGTGAATAAGTGAAATTCACCTCGGCAAAAATGCCTATTTCTTCACAGAAGGCAATTTCCTGCAGCTCTGTTCACCAGCACATAGCTGCAGTCTGAGCTTGGTCACACATGGCGCTTCTGCGAATGTATTGTCCTACAGTAATGCAAAAAAAAAGGAGGACAGTCCTCACTGTGCTGCATTAAACGCACTGTAAGAGAAGACAAAAACACATTCTCGGATACTTGCAATTATGATTAAGTATGACTGAACTTGAATCTACATGAGCGGCGGTTTGTACAGGAATGGAGAGCTATAACGTAATGATAGAATGCTGCAGGAGCACCACTTCAGAATATCCCGTTTCCCTCCCGAGTGGAGTGCCTCCTTTGATCATCAAATTGTTCTCCTGAAAATCCTCTCTGTTCTTGAATTATCTGGGCCGCTGAAGTGGAAAGTGAATTTTCTGTGGAGGCCAAAGCTTCTTAAGAGCAAGGGAAAAGAAGGGGGAAACTAAGGAAAAGGTGTGAAAATGACACAAATTGAATAACGGCGCAAGAAAAAAAAAAAAGATCCATGTGGCTCTGTTTTTGCAGAAACGGATTCAAAAGGAAATAGCGTTCCTTTGCTTTCTTTAGAACATTGTTATTGTGCTTCACGTGGCCAGATGTAGTGGCATGACAAGAGAGGTGATAACAGAGGACAGCATTTATATAAAACCCATCTGCCGATCCACAGAATTAGCATCTTATATGGAGTAACTGCTGCCCTCAGAGCTTGATGGAGGCGCTAACACAAGGCCACTTGTCAGTTCTAACATTATCACCTGTTAACAACTGTCAGCGGAACCGCCTTTAATTTGCCCAGCCTGATCACCCTGTGCGGTGCTTGCCGTTAAGCACACATTTTCATGCATGTTCAGGCTGATTCGTCCTCTTCAGATGCAGCCGCATCCATGGGGGACGTCCTCCCGGTGGCCGGCAAATAAACAATGGCTCGTGCTGGTGACGGCGTTAGCGCTGCTCGCGTCAATTTCTTGAGTCACACGTTTCACGGGAGCTAAAATTACTCATCCAACACAAGAAGCACCCTATCAGCACTTACGGAGCAGAGGACGTTACAGTAGACCTATAGTGCAAACATGAATTTGCACACATTTTTAACAACACATTTGCAGCTTCGTGACAGCCTCTTCACAAGCTGAACTTTTTTTCTGCTTTGCAGTGGGAGAAACGAGCTGAGGTTCCCTTTCTCCCTCCGTGTGTGTGTGTGTGTGTGTGTGTGTGTGTGTGTGTGTGTGTGTGTGTGTGTGTGTGTGTGTGTGTGTGTGTGTGTGTGTGTGTGTGTGTGTGTTTGCACATACCAATTGCCATTTATAGCAGAAAAGGGAACAGGGAGAGGAAGAGATTGAGCTCCAGCCATTTTGTTTACAGCCAGAGATTTTGATATATCTGCTGCCTGGTAAGAGACTCAACAAGTTTAAAGTGAAGCAGACAGCCACATTCTCACACGTTGAAGCTTGAGGGGGGGGAATGGAAAAAAAGGACGCTTTTGGGAAACTGTGCTTGTCCTGTGCAGAATTCAAATGAATGTGGAAGGGGCCCTGTTGTACGAGTGGAGGAAACAGCAAAGCCAGGCAGAAAGTCAGCAGCAAACAAGATGCAGCAATCACAAAGGAGGCAAAGCGGCTGGAGATGTACATCCGCTGCCTTGATGTGAAAAACACAGTGACAATATGGCAAATAATGTAATGTACTGTATTTATGATGTGGAAACTAATTAGATTCTTTATTTTAATTTATAGAAGAAAATAATCCCACCAAAAAACATTTTACTCCCATTTCATAGCAGCTGCTTCAGGAGCGCACACCCTTAGATAACAATATAATTTCCTGCATCAGCTGCCTATATTGTTGATAATATAAGAATTGAACTCCTGTTTCTTCATACCGATATTATTCAATCATCATCTTAAACTGTAAGCACTTTAACTGCATTTTAATCATGGAACATTTCAATCATTGTAAACATGCTGCTTGAAACAATAACCTTCTCTTCAACACTTCAAGAGCAAAGAACTGATAATAGACAGAAATTCCGCCATTAATTGTCAATGGGGACCGTGTGGAAAGGGTGTCAGACACCTCAGAGCAGTTTTACTCAGGAAGAATAACATTACACAGAGGCTACTGGTATCCTTCTACCAAGCAAAAGTATGCAAAGTATGCTAACATACTGTATAAGCATCTGGTATGCTAGCTGTACAGTGGCTCCAAAGGGTCATCAACACTGCAGAAAAGGGCCGGCTGCCCTCTCCCCACACCAGAAACCTACACAGCCCCCGTTGTCTATGAAAGACACCTCACACCCTGGTCACTGCCTGTTTGAACGACTGCCTACAGGCTATATACTATATAAGGACAAATGGACCACTGCAATAACAACTCGGAATGCTGCTGAGAAATAAAGCTTGTATGTGTGAACGTTATGTTCCTTTTCTTAGGTATATTTATTCTTGCTTTGTTCTCGGTTTTAGTAATTTTATCTTTAGGACCTAGCACTTTGCTTGTTCTTTTAGCACTGACTGCAGAGCACTTTTAAATTTTGTCATACCTGTTACAGTAAATAAAGACAATAAAGACTATTCTTTTCTATTCTAAGCTCGTAAAACACCACCAACAATTCAAACACATGCTGATACGTTAATGTCTACACAATATTAGAAATAAAAATAATACATATGAATAAATATAACTTACCGCTGCTTCTTCCTCTGAAAGAATTTGCTCCTCATCATGGACAAATGACACTTTAGCCTGGACTTCATCCACTGTTATACTGTGTTAAAAAAAAGCATAAGCAGAGAGTTAAGCATGAGAACAGTAGGAATTGAACTGCATGTAATATAGGTAATAAGTACAATGCCCAAAAACATCCAACTTCAAGTTAAATCATAAAACCTACTAAACTACCTAAAACTTAAACAAGCTGAGTCAAAGTCATGGATTCATCGACTCAATTGTAATAACTAAAGTGAATGTAAACAGTGTCTTTGCATTCTCGTGGATTGAAGCACAGATCTAGACAGATTCCTTTGAATGCATTGGGATGATTTCATCATTTGATTTCCATCATTCTGCTAAGGACGTCAATGCTGTCACCATGGCAACTGACACCAACAACCTGCTTACATGAAACGTGGACACACAAGAAGAATCCTGAACATTATCAATTAAACATTCACACATTTCACATTTTGACCCAAAGTACAATATTTTGGCTTTGTAAAATATATGTCTGAAGGTATCTGACTCTTCAATGAACCAGCCTCACTCTGGAAAAGAGCAGCAAAATGCCGCATTTGCTAACTCACTGTATGTCGAAATGAAAATAAAAACCTTTGCTGGATGTTCACAGTTGATATGCCTGGGAGTTGAAGATATTTATTTTTGGGTGAGCTCGTTCTTTAGGTGAGTTTGGGCTTATCTGACACTGTGCTGATAGAGATCCTCTGTTCTTCGAGCCTGTCTGGATCGGAGTGGCGCACAACACCATGCAACATGGAGTACAAACAAAACCACACACACCGCTTCTCATCCCAGAACCCTCAGATCTTTCCTACAGCCATTCCTCCCCGCCGCCGTCTTTCTTCCACAGGTTCTAGCTAAACTAACACGACTGAGCTGCGATAATGACGGCATAGCCGAGATCAATCCCGGGAGTCCATTAAAAGCAGAAGTGCAGGTAAACATACAAAGCAAATCGCTTGTCCCACTACAGGGAATCAATGTTCGGGGTAAGTGTGGGAGAAAGACGTGGGCTCGCTGCAATGTGGGGCAGCGCTGAAGCTCCGGAAAAACAAGCCTAATGAAAACAGTCTGCAGCTCCAGCCATAGAGGACATTTACACCAATATAAAGCATTACAGCATATGAGCAGGTGGATTGCAATGTAAACCTACAGTAGGTTTGACTGAGGCAGACCGTAATAAGCATTAGGGAACTCACTCCCTCACACATAGACTAATAAATCCTGACAGAGGGGAGGGGATAAAAAGCACAACCTGTTCGTGGGCCTTTGGGAGGCTCCATCATGGTTCATTTCCTGAAGCAGTTGGTAGACTCTATTTATAGCCCAGCATACTGGTACCAGTTAATCCTGCACTGGGCTGCCAACTGCCTGCCAGCTGGCACAGTGGGTTGCACTTGTGTGCGGTGCTTGACAAGGTTCAGGATGGAATAATGGTGAGGGAGTCCATAGTGTGTGACGGGAACGGCTTACCCATAATGCAAAGCAAAACTTTTGAACAGAAACACAACTACTTACTGAAGATACCTAAATGTCCTGGTGCCTAAACAACAATAATTAGTATTATTTTCCAGCAGTACAATAATCAGTATCTAAAGCAATTTGAAAAGTTCATGACAAAGCCATTCCTATTTTTGTCACTGGTGGATAAATAAGACACCAAAAATTCGACTAGTTCATCGGGGAATCAACATTTAAAGTAATTAGCAATTCCAATCGAGTGGATTAAGGACGGAGTAGTATTTTGCTAAGTGTCATTAGCGACAAAGCCAACAGCTTTTTTCTACAAGATAAAGAGTCTGCCATGTGCATGCTAATCCAGTTCAAAGTCAGCAAAGTGCCTGGCAGTGTGCAGGCGCGAGGTGTGCCGGTGACTTTCGACTTTGCATATATCATAACGGCAACTAAATCAAGCTTGACGCTGGGGCGTGTAAGCTGCACAGCGTCTGTGGGGGAAGAAGATGGCAGTGAAGCATAGGTATAAAAAGCTTCCGCGACCTGCTTTATTCAAATAGGCGTCAATACATGTCCTGCCTGCAGACAGCCCGCTCACCAAATTCACCGAGTGATGGACGGAAACAATGGCTGTATAAAAATACGCGACACTTGCAGATATTTCAGCTTAGCAATGTGTTTGTTTAAGCACAGATGCCGCTTGGGATGGCGGGGTGGCGTGAATGGGCGGGGGACGCGGGGCAGGGATGGAGGGGGGTGCAGAAGGGCTGAATAATGGTACACATGCAGGCGCAGAAATGCATAAGTGGGCACACAGCGCTCCCCGGAAAATCGCTGCACAAGCACTTCATCTTCATTGCAGCCATATGTTTTATAGCGCCTTCAGTTTACTATGCCCAGCCCGCTTCCTTTCCGGGAGAATATGCCCAGTTAGCTTAAGCAGTATTGATTTTTTTTTCCAGTCATGGTGTGGGAAGGAGAAGAATGTGAGGGTGAGGATAGATGGGGAAAGAAAAGCGTGAAGGGGGCAAAATATCATGCACTTGGGTTTTTTTTCCGCAAACCACCAGCTCATCAAGGCAACTTGCTGCGAAGCAAAATGGATGCCATTCAGTTTAAAGATGGCAGAGGTTAAACACTGCTCACGGCAGCACGTTAGTCAGCATGGGTGGCTCAGAGGAGGCTGGGGCACCGTGCAAGAGGCAACAAGTGGGTCTGCTGGGAAATGGAGATTAAAGAATGTAGATAAAGCGATGAATTACTGTTTGACAATCGCTGAAAAACGCACACAGGAAGTTGAGAATGAGATGGAGCTTCTTTATTTAAACTGATGAGACTAAATCTTATCGGTGTCTTAGACAAGTATTGAATTATTATGAATTACAATTAGATATTCGTGAAACATCCCTTTTTCTTAGAGCATATGCAGGAAACTGTGGGCGCAGAAAATGTTCTGTATCTTTATGTTGTTTTTGCCTAACTTTGCTGCATTAGCAGGTTTTCTCACAATATTACATCAAGCTGCCCTTGTCTCTATACACAATGCTTTCTAAAGAAATGAATACCAGCCCTGAGGCAGGTCCATTTTCAGTAATTAGCTAGTTAATTAATTGTCTAAACATCCAATACCTGCATTTACTACATATATTAGAGTCTCCACATTGCTTAAATAGTCCTAATTCTTCAGCTGCTGATTTGGGTTATAAAAGTTAATATATCAGCATATTACACGAGGAAAACATCCCCTAAAGTGTGAAGCTAGATGTAAAACATTTAACCTTGCTGCTCTTTTCACACACCACAGTCCCCATGCCCAAGGTAGTAGTTTTTTGAAGTCCAAGGCTGGAGGAGATAAGCTTTAGGTATTTGATTTCATAGGAATCCAAATATTGTAACAGAAGCTTTTTCACACAGACTTGTGAGTGAAATATTGATGTTTGGGTATTAAAAGCACAGGTGGATGTCCTAAAAAGCAGGCTCCATTGATCCCACTCATGTAAGCTTTAAGTAGCCAAACAATTAGTGTAAATAAAATTTTGATTGCAAAAATGCTGTATGCAAGTTATAATAAGCTCTAAGGCTGGCAGACTTAGATACAGAGAAATGACATTGCATCAGTCATAGCTAAGAACTGGGGCTAAATGTTGGCGTTGTCAACAATAAGGTGATCACCATACTATTTACCTGCCATCTCCGTTACTGTCCAGTAACTGGAAAACAGAGGATACTGTTCTGTTCCAACGTCCTAGACCTAAAGACGAGAATCAGAAATGTCAGACACAGTCTCTTAACCAGCAAATGTTAGAATCACAATAAGTCCTGATGAGGGGTTATTAATAATTTTATCACAAAACTATGTTTCATCAGAAACCAGCATATAAACACTAATCCATCTACACACAAACTGAGATAGGGATAGAGAAAAGATGAAGCTGGAGCTGGATTTAAAAATATGAGGAGATGAGTTGGGGGGAGGAGGATGGAGGTTCTTTGGCAATCAGGCAATGAGTCAGTCACGCTGTGCAAGAACATTTGGTTTCCCTGTAGGGAAAAAAAGCATGTTAGAGTCCAGAATGCAATCAGGAGTCCTTGTGCTGTAACGGCTGGTATGACAGTGATTTCCCTCTTCTCCATTCATATTCACAGGCAGATGAAAAGGAGACGCAGAAACTTCCTGAACCCCCCTTTACCAGCGAGCATGTGACCCCAACTGGATTCATTTTGTGAATCGCATTCATTGGAGTGGGAGGGAGAGGAAATTCTCCTATGTTTCGGCACTAAACGTCTCCCACATCATCAGCAGAACAGAGAAAGTAAAGGAGCAAACTGATTGGCCCCTCAGTCTGGGGAGAGGCACTTTACATAATGCTAATTGCACATCCGTCGCAATTACCATTCCGTGCTAATTACAGAAAAGCTAATTGTAAAACTAGCATTTTTTTCCCCCAACGTAAAGCGAAGCGCCTGCCTTGAGTGAGCTGCATTTCATGAATTCAGCCTTGCCAAACTGCCATAATTCCATATTTATAAAGCTGTGCGTTTTTTTTTTAGATTTAAGTTTAAAACGATGCACGCAACATTTTTTCCCCCCACAACACGACAGAAAGCAGCAAAAGTCTATAAAGAAGCCAGAATCCTCGCCCCCCCGTTGTTGACTCTGCTCAACCGAGGGTAGGAAAACAAGATTCGCTAATATTCTTCTGCAATACACACAGCATCTGTCATATTAGCGGCCTATTCTTTTGTTTGAACGGCGCTCTATTCCCAGCCTAATGCTTGACATTCTCAACGCATCCTCAAGTCGCTCCGCCTCACAAAAATGAGTGCACAAAGCAGGAAGAGAAATGGTCTCATCCCTCCCTCCACTGCAGAGCTGTAGCTATGAAAAACAACCATAAGGAGAATAGATGGCGAAGGGAGGAGAGGAAGGGAAGAGATGGAGCGGAGGCGGGGGGGCGATGTGGTAAAAGGTAAAAGGAAGAGTGGGGAAGAATCTCGAAAATGAGTAAGAAGAGAGTAGGAGGGTGAAGAAAGAGAGAAAGGAGGTTGAAGACATTGGCTCTTTAGGCCGATGGCACATATAGTGGGCTATGTTTACTAATGGACACCATCACTCATCCACCCATGTTGCCCTGGCGATAGCGCAGCACACTCATAAAATAAAGAGAGGCACAAAGAGAACAGAGAAAATGGAACATATCAGCAGGAGACTGCAGATCTATGCCTAGGCTACAGACCATGTTATCCACACTGAGCCTCCTATGTTATTGAGGGCTCTGCACTCCAAGGCTAACAAAGCACACATTCTGCTTTCTATTAGAAGCTATAAGCAGTATTTCTACCCAGGAAATTACCTCTGTCTCTGTCTGAGAAAGTAAGATGTTTAGAGATGGGATCTGAGCGCAAATGAGCTTTTACAACTTTGATTTTATTGGACAGTGGACAATTTAAAGGAACACTTCAGTTTTACATTCAGCCTGTGTCCATGTTTTAAATTCAATTTTAACCTTTATATCAAGACCTATTGGTGTAAGTAATCTGCCTACTGGTGATTGGAGAGCTGAATATACAGCATGAGGTAAAAGTGTGTTTTAGATGAAAACAGATTTAGCTTTAAAAGGCAGCTAAAGAAAGAAACAGTTAAACAATTAACTCACATACGCTACAGTTAAATTATGGGTCTATTATTCCTGGACAAATGCATGACTCAGCATGCCATGACTATGTTGGACATATTAGGTGACATAGCAAAGTACTGAGACAACCTGACCTGTCCATACACCTAATTTACTCTGTGGGCTGTCTGCAGCTGCATTCGTGCACAAAACTGCAATTACACGGGAGGTGGTTTGTACAATCAGGTCAAACACTGGATGAACTGTGGGTGAACTCTGAGGCCATGCAGCATTGCATGTTTGGAAGCGCCATTAAAAAGAGCAACAGATGTAAAATGCAGACTGTCTCTGCATGAGGGGATCATATCAAATAAACATCATTAGAGAGCAGGGAACCTCCATGTGAACCCAAAACCTTATCACAGATGGCATTAGGAAGGAATTCTGCAAAAACATTCAAGCACAATCAGTGTCCTCTGTGACCGCGACGCGGTTCTTATTCAGGATTCAGTGTAGACTGTTAAATGCAACTATAAATACTGGATTCGCCACTTGTTTAGTGGAGGGGCAGCCTTCAACACAAGTTAAACTGTGGAGCTAAACTGCACGTGGCTACCACCATAGCCTGCTAGCTAGCCAGCTAAACTAATTATGAATGCCTTTATGTTTATAGCAATAGGTGGCACAAGTTTCCTGGAACCCACCGCACTATGAGAGCTGTGTATTGTTTTGTTTTATAGTGATGGGTTCACAGCGGGGAGCCTGATCTGCCTTTCCAGCCAACCTCCACGGGCAGACCTTATGTTCCCAGCCGCACCCTCTGCCTCTGTGCCAGCTCCGTAGATCTCATAGGTTCCTTCTCTGCCTCCTCCCATGGAACTGTACTGTCAGTTTCACAACACACACAGCCCAGCGTCTGCCTGACAGGTTCTGGTGTTAGATTAGTGCTAGCCAGCTCCTGAGGGACTACAATATGTTATCCTACTGCTCTCCCCGGTAAAATGGTCCCAATTCTCAGAGTTCTGCAACTTTCTTTTTCTTTGAGTTGTAACAAAAACAAAGAAACAAATCTCCTTTAAGGTTACAAATGGTCTGGCCCTTTAAAACATCTCAATAACTGTGCATGAAGCCCTGGAGAAATGCTTGAGCGACAGCCACAGTAAAAAGGAAAGACTTTAGATCTACTTTGCAGGCTCAGCTGCTTGTTCTTCTGGCTTTTCATTCCTATTTTGACAACTGCTACTGACAATTCATAAATGGAAAGCACTTGAAAAACAGAGTTTCTTTGCTATATTTAATTGATGGGGCTCAATATTTATCCTTAAAAGTCCTCTAAAGCCTAATTTTTTAAAGGCAAATGTTTTGTTAGTTTTTCTAATAAAAAGATTTTCGCCCAGAAGACAGCTGAGAAAGGCTCCAACATACAATCCACCCTTACGGGTGGTATGGTATAAGACAAAATAACCAATTAAGACGTGACCATGTCAGTTTATCATCTAGAGGACATACAGTATATAAGGTTTATGAACTATGGGACATTTGTGATGAACGTGTGCATGTTTCAAGCACCCTGAGCTAAATTTAATGAAGAACCACAATGCTAACTTGATGAATAAAGCATTATGTGCTAAAAAGATAAAAATAAAACACTGACACTCACAGACACACACAGCTAAAACTGCAACTCTAGAATGTCTTACGCACGGTTGAAGCCACATTAATTCTGTGCAGAAGTGCAGCAGGGTCATATGCTGCCATCAAGAAATGTTTCCTCCCTGGATGCAAGTGAATCTTTCATCAGAACAACTACAGGTCTCATTGTGTGCAAGCTGTGTTTCATTAGGTGCCTGCCTGCAGTCCAGGTTCATCTACTGATGAAAATGTAAAGGGCAACACAGAGGAGATTTAAATAAGAGCGGCCACCACTGTTGAGTAGCACGACTGGGCAAACATTCAACTTACAATAGCAAAACACAAGTATCGTCAGTCCCCTAAACTAAAAGCACTACGATGATGCAAAATTACCACAACACACCACCGTGCAACTATTTTTACTGGACTCTAGGCACCAAGCTCAGTGACAACATTGAAAATGATTCCACTGAACTTCTTCAAGATTAGTCGAAATTCAACGGAGTTTATAAATCACAGAATTTAGTTTTTAAGCACTGCACAGAAGTGAAAGCCTTTCGGGAAATGGGTTTTCCAGTAATTGCAGGTTTCTGAAGAACTGCATACATTGTGAGCAAAGGTCTACGATAAGTTAAGGCTGCTCCTCCTCCTTCACTTCCACTGTATTAACATGAACACAAAATGTAAATGCAAATTATAATTATTAATTGTGTCATTTCAAACTGTATTGTAAGAAAATCATCAGAAAAAAGTACTAAGATGTGTTTTTTTTAGCCCCAAGGACTAAAATCCAAGCTCAGGGACATGCATCAGCCAGATCACATAAACATTCCATGAAATATGAAAGTATAAAATGACTTCCTTGATCATTACATCACTTATGCTGTACATACTTTAACCCTGGAATAAAATCAAAACGAGCACAGAAGCTTTATCAGCCTGCTATGCAAAATAATAGCAGGACAGCTCATCAGGGAGCCATAAGGGTTTGCAGAGTTGTACTGTGGCAGATTAATGGTGCTTATTCATTGAAATTCAACTATTAATCCACATGTACTGTCTTAGTCTGCAAGCAGTGAATAAAAGCTGGATAAGTAGCCTTTAGGCCCCGGAAACTTTTTTTCAAACGTCAGTGAACAAAGCTATCACCACACGCACACAAACTACCACTGGATGTGCATTGTCAAGGCCTACATAGATATAATGCCAACGTAGTAGATTTTACTGACATGTACAGTGCAATTCCTCAGCCAAGAAGTGTCAGCGCACCCGTGAAAATTAAAATTCATGGTTGTTACTCCGTGAAGATGAGCAGTAATGGAAGCAGAGGATGACAGGCTCAGGAATTCGGGGGCCGAGGCATCCGGCAAAGGTCAGCTCGCACAGTGGGAAGCATGATGGATGCGTGTTCCAGAGGATGAGCCAAAGTCAAATGACATTTACCGTAATCACAAGCTCTAATTGAGGGGCAGTTTGACAGCGGACAATCAATAGCAAACACTTCACATGGAAGGACATGAGAAGGACACGGATATTTTTAATCACTGTTATTTGACACAACATAAATTTGTTCAAAAGACAAACTATACACACACATTTACTCATTTTCCCGTTCCCCCTGTGCTACAATCTAAAAATCTGAAACTTTGAGCTCATTTAGGCTCGGAAATCTCAATCCCCTGCCTTCTCTGCATACCCATAATTATTCTAAATCCTTATGGGCTTCCACGGTGAAAATGGCTGAGCCCATTTTCTCCCCAGTACCACAAGTTTCTGCAGATTCACATAGCTTGAACGTCACTTAAATGCAGAGCCAGCTTGTGCTCTGAGCGATAAGGGAATTTCCCCGTGAGTCATAACCAACTTCGCTCTAAAGGTTTGAGGAACGTGAAAGGAAGAACGGTGGGACTGCAATTTACTGCCGTTCGTTCCTACCAGCCCATTTATTTCAGTGACACGGGCATTTGTATTTAACCCTTCCAGCTTTTTTCAGTGTTCTACCATTTGTCATCTTGGCCATCTGGCCTGAGGTGCTGAGGTCAATTTACTTTTGTTCAATGAAATGAAACGAGAGCTGCCCCGTGGTAGCCATAATAATGACCTAACTAGGTCTGCAAACTGGAGCAATTCTCAGCAATGGACCTAAACCAAATCATAGCAGTTTGAAGGTGGCACGACACTCACCGCTGTCACCTGCTGCAAGCGCCTTTAACGTCTGCTCTTTGAGTTGGTCGGCCTCATGTTTGCGTCTCCGGTGTTCTTCCAGTTTGATCTGCAGGTCCTCTGCTACTTGCTGGAGCTCTCTGAGCTGGGCCTTACAAGAGATGAGAAACCCAAATCCAACATTAAGTTAGATGGCAAACTCTTCAGCTGCTACTTCTCATACTGTGCCTTGGTGGAACTTACAGTACAACATGTCCCACATCTGAAATGCCGTCAAAGATGAAAGAAGCCATTACAAGAACGTGTCGGATGAATTCTGTTCCCATGTAACTTTACATCCGGTCCCAGCTCACTGACTCTAGTCACGCTTTAAGATCTTTGGCTGAAAATTTGAATCTGACAGATCCTTTAATCACCCACAGGACTCCAAATACAGCACATGCAAAGTCACAGTATCCTTTCAAAATAACAGAAGTGTTATGTTTCTATATGCTTGTCCTCCACTACCTCAGAACGGGTCTGTGTATATCAAAAACTGACAGCGCTCTGATCTACACAATGGACTATTTGAATCGCTTGCATGTTGTTAAGGTGAGGTGTTGTTGTCAAACTAAAAATGACAGCTTCTGACAAGCAAGCACAACCTATCATCACTCTCTGTAATGAACCAATTAATATGAAAGAGCAGTGTGTGTGTGCGTGTGTGTGTCTATACTGCCTCCCCATCCCTTCTCGGAGACTCTCATAAAGCGGTGATGGATTCTGCCTGGTTCGGATAGGGATGACTAGCTTTCTAGGCCACGCTGCTTGCTTAGCCTTGGGTTTGCTGCAGTGATTTATGGGCACCATTTTGAGTACATATTTACTAGTGAATAACATTCATACTGCGCAAAAGTTCCACAAGACACAACGCCAAAACAAATGCACATCATCACATGCATTTTTGTACAAAATCAGGATTTTAAGCTAAAAAAATAGCTCCTTTTGGGCTGAGAACAAATTCTTGCTTGATATAATATAAGGATAATCACAACTATCCACAAAGAGGATTTTAATTAATATCCCCTAAGGTTTCCAGTCATTGCTGGCTCTAGGGTAAGTGGTGTTGACATGCTATACTCTGCTTTTACTGTGAACACACACATTAATTTGATTAAAACATTCTTCTACTGAGCGTCTTCCCTTACAGAAGATTTTTCTTCAACACTTGAACTGTGAGGTCACTCTGGAGTCATTGTGCTGGGTTTCTAAGACGAGACCCTCGAGGTAACCCCGCCATATCAACAGACACACGCCGCGAGAAGAGGATCACAATGTGCAGCGGGGCTTGGAGAGCTGGGTGACACTTCAGCCTCGATCTGCCAATCAGCCGCCACAGAAGAGAACAGGGGATATAAGAAAAGAGCCCAACAGAAAGAAGGAGAGCAGGGTACACACTCAGAGACCATCAGCTGGCAAATCAGACGTGTGAGTGAGTGTGACAAAAAGTGGCCTTCAGTGAGAATCTCTGTAAAAGAAGTGGCATCTTATTTATCTGTACCCTTCATTACAAGCAATGCCGCTTTAAACAAGCCTGACCCTCTTCTGTGCGTTTTAATAAAGCCATTGCTCTAAAGTGCTCTGAAACACCTTGAAATAAAGCAATTTCTCACATAATCAATACACAAACTAACACAAGGATTAAGGGCAGCCCTGAAAAAGTCACACAACTGTGAAATGTGCTGCTGTAACATTACAGCTTCCAGTTAGTCCCAGCTAAATATTTGCATGTTTATATTGTACATCACCATTTAAATACAACTGCTCTTAGAGTTTTGTACTATGTTCTCCTGAAAATAAGGAAAATTAACTTTTAACAGTACATCAGTAATGAGCCACACTTGACCATCTAGCAGTGGTGGGAGGGCGTCTTGTATTACCTAAAGCACAATAACACATTAAGTAATGAGACCAGTGAACCAGTAAATATAACTTAAAAAACATCTAAAGAGATCCTCAGCTGGGAAATTTACCAATTTAAATTGCACCAAGCTCCAGGGCTCCGGTTTTTAATTCGGGCTAGTGCTTGTTGAACTGGATGTGCAAATGGAGAGCAAAAGGAAAAAGTGTGAAGTGGCCTCTGCTTATCTTAAAGCTCTGCTTAAGAGAATGATGCATGATTTAAAGCGGGATCCGTCTCACATCTGTTGAGTGATCGCAAATGAAGCCCAGTCACATGAGACGTCTTGGCAAGAGAAGGCTCACCTGATGCCTTGGATGGATACGAGTGTAAAATCAGCAGCAGGCTGATGCAAGTGAGCTAATGACAGGATGTATGCTTTCTGACAGTTCTCGGAGCTACAAAGCACCTAACACCTCACGTTTGACGAGGCAAAAACTATCTGCACAGTGGGCTAAGGTTGGTGCTGGAAACGGCACAGCAGACGCCTGTAGCAGCAGGCTGGCACCAACACGTATGGTCAAAACAGCATCACGCAGCACAAGCTGCTCATTTAGAGCAGGAATTCTCACAGCACAACACATATAAATGCAAATTAACCTCGACGTCCCTATCAATCAAGTGCGCGTTCGCTAGCGAGCCAGGCAATAACGCTGTGCGTGCTGATTGGCAGCTCAAGTGGCTGAGGTGAAAGGTTAATTAAATCTATTGAGTCTGACTGAAACAATAGCCACAAACCACAAGCACACTGGAACATTTTCATGATAATTTTCAGGGCATTCTCTATAATTTTGTTTCTGACAACAATTTAAAAAGAAAAAGCGAGTGTTCTGGCCAGATTTAAAGCCACGACATTAAGACGTCAGGTACAGGAAACCAAAGAAATGCACGATCTAATCTTGAAGCTCCTAAACCACAGAACCCAAAAATTCCAGACGAAAATGATGGTGAAGCAAACGTTGCCCTTTAAACAATACCACTGTTCTAGAGGATCACATATTTTGCCACACTGATATCTATAAGTGGATCATTTGCAGAGAAATGAAGTGGTTCTTTCTAATTGATTTATCTGGATTCTCTTCAGTTTTCGGAGCAGCACGAACAACCACCATCATGTTTTGCAGCACATTCACACAGAAACAGACAAAATTCTAAAGGGTTCTCAAAACTTTCAAGCATCACTGTTTTGTTTTTTGGGTTTTTTTTGGAAACCACTCAAATTACCTGTCAGGAAGCTGACTGCAATGGGCACCAACTAGAGTCAAGACTTTAATATGCTGGTTAAAGGATGCACTCCATTCTAGTGCCAGCAAATTGGTTACAGATACAGAGGCATCATATCAGTCATGCTGTGCAGCTCGGCCTCAACTACACCTACTCCTGAACTGTCCCAAACCTTTGACGGCTGTGAAGGTGGTGAACATTTTCACCCCCGAAGGTTCAACATTAGCTTAGCCATTATGCTCAGTGATGTAAACAAATACAGTAGTTGTTAGGGAATGAGTACAGTAGATATGCACGTGGTATACATTAGTGCAGGTTCCACTCCACATGATTTAAACTACATTCACTGGTGGTCACAAAGAAGGAAAAGCATAAATCTTTTAAGAGTAATCCTGGATCACTATCCCCTGTTATTACTTCAGGGAATATGGCAGCCGTTATTGCAGCAGGACCCAGCGTACCTGTTTCTCCCTCCAGAGCAGCACACCCTCCTCAATCAGCTGCTGCTTGAGTCGCAAGCCCTCATCCAAGGTTCTCATCTGGACCTCCACGTAGGCTCTCTCTTTCTGCCCCAGATTCCTGCAGGAGAGCGAGGGAGAGGAAGCACAGTCCCATCATTACTGGAAAAACATCAGCCACCCCGGCTCCGGTCATTGAGAAGGTGAAATCCAATTTTTTAAGGGTCCACATTGCAGCAAGAATCCAAATGGGAAAATATAATAGTAAATAAGATGGGGCTGATGCTCTGAGGCTGAACTAAATTGTTTTTGAAGTCTGGCAAACACAATATGAGTGTGGACCCGGTGAAAACATAATGAGATATACTCTGCTTGTATGTGGTTTTGAGGGGAATGGCAGTGAAGGAAATAACACAGGACTGTCAAGAAGAGAAGCGGTTACTGTATTAGAAGGTACGTTTACACAACAGGCTACAACTCTGCATTTGGCATATACATCAAAAAAAGCACGAAACTACTTAATCTACTTTCAGCTGCTTAAATCATAGTGACACCATGCCCCCTGGTGGCACATCCAATGACTCGCTATGAGGCGGTGCAGCAGGAAGCTTCCCACTGCTGCCATGATAAACAGCCATATGCTAAAGACAAACCCAATCAAATCAAATCTGCATTTTCATCAGTGCCCAACATGTAATGTCCAAACACAATGGATGGAGTAAATATTTACTTCTTTAGCGATGCCTGAGCCTCCACTGACATAGCTATAGTTGAAATGTGTTATTTTATAAATATTGAATCACAGTTTTCCACTGACCAGCAAGTGTTCTGGCAGTGAGCGTGGCTGTTGTATTCATCTGAAGCATCGCAGCAATCTGGCGAGAGACACAGGAGGAACCAATCCAAGGCACATTCAGGAGAACAGAGGAGAAAAGAACAAATCAACAAGGGGATTTAAGCAGCACGCCTTTATTCAAAATGATGTAATGATTACATAATTGATTAACACAGATTCAGCTCTGAAACAATACACTATAAAAACACAACAGGTTAACCATTACATTCCTTTTCTTTCCTGCTTACAGCTCATAATTGTCATAAAAGCCTGGTGTTATGACAGCAGAAATTAAATATTTAAGCAACTAAAGTCTACTCTGACATGTAGAAAAATAGGACATTTCTAAATGCTGTGCACAGGTGGCACTCTCCTATTTGTTGTTACTATCTGACAATTCATTCAAAATGATTATTTACAAAAAAAGAGAAAGAAAATAAATGGCAGTTAAGAAAATGCTTGTTTTACTTTTAGGCCACATTATCTACACTGTAAATATTAACCCAACCCCTAAAGGGCTAAATATGTAACACAATCTACCTGCCTGCACCTGACAACACATTGTATGCGCTTATCTGTAGAGAAGCCGTAAAGATGAGACCCAGGCCAGCAAGCACCAGCTGCTGGGAGTAGTTTTCTCATTAACAGACACATGTGAGAGTGGTGTCAACTTTCTCATCTTATTCGTGGAAAGAGAGCAAATAATACCAAAATACCAAACTACTTCTTTTGTCCATATAAACGTAGTCTCTGCTTTGATCATTTTTTATATTCTTGCTAACGCCAACAGAACTAATAATGAAGTTAAAAATCGTATTTGACAGAAAACATGAAGTGCACAATATCAAAGCGAAGATCCTGTACTGGACTTGAGGTGTGGGCAAGTATATGTCATTCTGAAGCAAACTACTAACAAATAACAGACATTGTTATACTGCGTGTACCTGTCAAAATGAAACCTGTTGTCTTACTCTAATAGGGTCAAAATGTGCCTTCTTCTCATTGAAATGTGCTGCTCCACCTCATCTTAAAGGCCCTTAAAGATGAAGCTAGGGCCTTGGTGCTGTCTGCATTAAACCCTTTTCTCCGGTCCAAAAAGGGCTCTCTTGGGATCAGTCAGTTTTAAGATCAGCTGCATGGTGTTTTATAAGTGCTCAGATCTGGTTTTGGCTCAGATCTTTTACCCAGGAGAGTAGGCGCAGTGTGAAACCTCTCAATTATCCTGAACCTCACTGGTGACCAGTGGAACAAGAGCATTACAGCCCAGGAGAGGAAGCCAACACAAGCCGAATGAAAAGGAAGACATGTTAACTGTTAAGCAGCGCTATTCAAGGCAGGGAAGGTGAGAGAAGAAGTGGGAGCAGAACAAAGCAGGGAGGAAAGAGAGAAGGAAGCTTTGAGAAATGTCCCCCACTGTTCCTTCATTCTTCATTCTTTCAATTTTCTATGGTTGCATGGCATCTAATGCTGGTGACGGAGGGGGGACATCGACAGCAGAAAGTATTGATTTTATCCAAAGTGACAAACTGCTGGAGAACAAAAGACGGAATAAGTATAGTACATAGCATCTTCCACAGGAAAGGATGGATAAAAACCTTGAGAAGAGCAGGAAGGGGTTTCCAGGAAAGCTGAGCACGGAGACAAGTGTGTGTACACGTAAGTATGTGTGCTGCAGATCCATGTTTTGTTTGCTCTGTCTACTTCAGCTGTTTGTTTACACTACAAAGAGCAGTGACAGTGTGCACACCAGAATCTCAGCTTCCTGTCATGATGTAGAATGTGAATTCCTGTACATGTCTGCAAAATACACAAAGCGGCCAAAACAAACAGTACAACTATTCTCCCAATACATAGAACATATTGAACATATTTTTAAAAACCAAAAACCTCCTTCTACCAAAAAATCTATATGATAAGGCTAAAAGCTGCAGCATTACATTTTTCCATCGCTAGCATTAGTTAAGTATAATATATAAATCATCCCACTGTGATGCGACATTAACAGCCTTACCACAGATGCCATCGTTGACTCGTGACGATGGGATGTAGTGTGGACGAAAACCCAGATTTGTGCAGTAGAATCGTCCACGAGGGCAAGCGGAGGTGCCTACAAGAGTTAGCAATGCATAAAAGCATTTTAACAAACATGCATCTAATCAAAATCTTTACAAAGGACAACACTCCCTTTCTACCATTTTAACTGTTACATACAGGTTGTTGTCATATCATTATCATCAGTATTTTCTTGCATTCCATAGTTTCTTTTTGTTTACCTATAGCCAAAATTACATTATAAGTGACTTTATGGAAGTTATGTACAACTAGAACTAAATCGAAGCAGTACCACAGTTCTTCTGATTTACTAGTAAACACATTAAGCTCAAATTTCAGAGTAGTTAATTCACTAAGAATGTAATGAAGGTATGATTCGTTCTCTCATTCATCCTCTACATATCTCCATTAAAAACTCTTCTATAAGAAAACTGATGTTTAAAACTTATAAACATTAACTGACTTTCCAAATTGATCTTTGATTGATCGATGATCCAGATCTGCCGGGCAAACTATGCCATCCAGCTATGCCATGTTTTGTATTCATGAACAGTGTTTTCACAAGTAAAGGTTGTTTCTGATTTTGATTTTGCACAATCTCACTGTGTGACTATCATGATGAAAAGACATCTTTCCGTTTTGACCTGTGTGACGCACACTGCAGCAAAAGTATGTTTTATTCTAGAGCCTGACAAAAAATAGGTTTTGAAACGCTATCGGGTGACGCACAACGGCGTTACTTATAGTTTACATAATGAAGCCAAACACAACAGAAACGTCAAAATATATAACATCATGCTATAAACAGAAGTGTTTAGTGTGGCTGACACATGAGCGTGCGATGACTCGCCGTCTAACATCACAAGCAGACGCCCACTCGTTCACTGAGCCAACGTTTCACCTGGTTCATCGGAGCCATCGTCACAGTCGCAGTAATCATCGTTCACCTGCTCGAACGGGATGATTTTCGAGCCATCAATGCACAGGAACGACTTCCTCTCCCTGTAGAAACGCTTGTCTGTCACAGATTGGAAACATAACAGACGGGTGTCTGTTGATTACTATGAACCTCAGCTCGGCAACAAACAAACAACCACACGATATAACAGGAGTCGAGCGACATTTAATCTTTTTATTCTGCGTAAATGGCCGGTGCTGTCAGAAACACCCAGCGGCACGAGCAGGTGTTACAAACCAATGACAGCGTGAGCAACTTAACGTGTGGTCTGTGTTTGGTGCGAAGGGCTCTCGGGGACACGTCTCGCTAAAGCAGGTGACGTTGTTCCACAAAGGTGAAGCTACCGTTAGCTACAGACGCTAGCTAGCAGGACACGGGCAACTTACAGGACGAGGATATCCCTCTTATTTTCCGCGCGTCCACAAGTCCACCCGAGAAGACAGCGGCGAATATAATTTGAAAGAACATGTCAGAGGGCGGAACTGGGGCCTGTCTCTTCCCAGTGTCTGAATGACCCGCTCAAACGCTTTTCAAATCCATTACATACATCTAACTCAGAGCTGGCTAGGCCACGACTTCCTGAAACAAGGAGTCACGTGACGCTCATCTATTGGTTGTCGTTTGGGTCACGTGCGATGCATTCGACAAATCATATTCAGCGTTGAAAATCTCTGAGACTGGTGATTCCCTATGTAATAATAATAATATCATGGCTTAACTGCACTCATTAAATTGTGGACATCTGCATTCCTTTCATTCACTACCTCACATTTGTTCACTAAAACAGGCTTTCACCACTTTGGCATTTTTTCAGCATTAGGTGGCTTCTGATCTTATCTGCACACGTCAATTCACAGTGTATGATTCTAAAGCAGGTTTCACGTTTCACCTCTATGAAATGTTTTGCCCTCTGTAGATTTTTTCATCTTCTCTGTTGATTGCACCCAAATGTTGAGTGAAGCAGGTTTTAACCGGCTGTGGGGTCTTTATCTGCAGTGTGAACGGTAGGTACATTTTCACAGATAGATCACATTTCTGGAATTACAGGAGGCAAAGTGCCTCATATCATATTCCTAGAGGTGAATGAAATTTGAAATGTGTCAGTTTAGTGGTGGTGGTGGGGGGGGGGGGGGGGGGGGGGGTGCTGGCACTCAATGGGCTCTCTAGTGTTTTGACCACTATAATGTGAGAGCTCAGGCAACTCTTTTAAAAATTGCTCTCCCACTGGTTCTGCACTAAGAACAGCCAAGTGTATTTCAATGGTCTTTCTTTATTGTCCTTTAAAGTAATTTAGGGTAATTTGTGGCACAAGTGACTGGATGTTTCCTTTCTTCTATTTGACTCCCTGTAAAACACCTCAAAACCGTTTTCTTTGAAACTGTTACTGTGACATTTGTTTGCTGGGTTCTTATTTGAAACATATCATATCATATCATATACCACAGACAGACAAATAGATAGTCATGACTCAAGGTTATAAACAAGTGCAGATTTTGATCGGTTTATTAGTAATAAACAGTCTTTACAAAATTACATTTTTAAAACAAAATCTGAGGCACTTTAAGAAGCAAATACGAAAATATGCTATTTTACAGTAACATTAATATTTTTATTCGTTGATATTTTTCAAGTTGTCATTTTTCATGGTTCATCTGTGTGTAGAGGCCTGTATTGCATAAGGACTCCTTGCTCTGAAGGTAGGAAAGATCACGCATCATGCCAGGAAAGGAGTACGAGTCCAAGGGGGGACGCAGCGGAAACACTGGCATCAGTCCTGGGGGTAAGTATGGGGACATAAAGCCGGCCATGCCGCCGTTTACGGAGGAATACGCCAGACGCAGCGGGCTGACGCCGAGGCGAGGGCTGAAGCCGTACAGCGCGTCTCCCCCGGCGGCCGTGGGCGGCACGTGGAGCGGCGAGAAGGCGGACTTGGCGCCCAGCGCTCCGGGCAGTCCGAGAGGAGGCCGGAGCGCGTGCGGGTGATGAGACAGAGACGCATCGGCGTCTGCTTTGCTCTCCTTGGAGTTCAACGCCAGCTCAATGGACCGGACAATGTCTCCTTTGCACGTTCTCACCATAGTCTCCAGCGTGTCGCGCTTCTGGTGAGGGAAGATCTTGGCCATGATGCCGGCGGGGTCCGGGTCCGGGTCCCGGTCCCGGTCCCGGTCCCGCTCCAGGCTCGGGTAGTCCCTGGGTTTGTCCGACTCGCTCCCTGACTCCGCATCCGAGGAGGACGGCGACCTCTGTGGACTCTCCGTGGGCTCCGAGCGCTGGTCGAACACCGGGGACGGACTCGCTCCGTGTTTGGCGAAGGAAGCGGCGCCGTCCGCGTTTGGAGACAAGTCCTGTCCGTCGCTCGGAGAACTTAGTCGAGGCGCGTGCGGCGCAAACAGAGGTCGACCCACGAATCCGTTGTAAAAGCTGTACTTGCTCAATTTGTCATCTGAGTGATTAAAGACAAACAATACGTCAAAATCTGTTTTTAAAGCACAGCTGTGCGTAAAATGCGAAAAGCAACATACGCCCAAATAAGCAAAACAATATAATGAAGATGTAAAAAAGATGTTCGTAAAACTATACTTTAAATTTCATCTTACCATCTTTTTGATGCTCTGGCCCAAAATCAAACCTCGGAGCTGTCGGGGTGCTGCTGAGTGCCGCGGGGCCCACAGGCGACCCCTGCGGGACCCCCGCGTCCGCCCCCATCCCCGCGCCGGGGTAGAGGAGCCGCAGCTCCCGGGCCTCGCTCTCCTCCTGCGCCTGCTGCCTCCGCAGCGCCACCTGCGCCGCCATCACCCGCTGCCGCTCCGCGATCAGCGTGCACTTGGCGCAAACGCAGTCCCTCCAGCGGCAGAAGCGCTTGTGGCCTTTCAGGGCCGACACCACGCCGTGGTTCCTGCACCGGGCGCACTTGGGGGTGCGTGGGTACCCCCTCTCCAGCGTGGGGTTACACGCCCGGAGGAACAGAGACGGGGGGCGCAGGAGGGACGCGGGCACCTGCAAGCCGCCGAGCGCGTTCGCGGCGAGGCCGAGCGGCCGCATCCTGCTGTCCATCGTCTCAGGGCGACGCGAATACACTCCGGCCGTCACACACGTGTTGTCATTCAAACGACGAGGCTCGCACTGAGCGACCGAGAGGCGCGTCTCCGCTGCTGCCGGAGCTGCGACCAGCGCGCCTTAAGTGTCGCCTCTCCAGGTGGTTTAAGGTGAAATCCAACACCGCGGTCACACCCCTTTCCGCTTCAACCTCGTAATACCCTATCGTGTTTACGTGGATCCCGGATGAATAGAGCCCTAATCTGATGCAACCGAGCCTATGCGCAGCTGTGGTTCAAGAAAATCCGAGGCCACACTGGAAAGAAATAACATTTGAATTTACAGTGAAGCTGCAAGATGTCTTTAATAGACAGCAGCCAAAGTAGTTTAGATGCTGCCTGGGGTCACATACGTTGAACGAGCCCCTTTGATTGTCCTGCTGAACCGTTGTACCTTTAGAACGCTTTAACACAACAATGGCTCTAATAGCCTCAAAAGCAACAGGTAATTATGTACCTGGTTATTCTGTTGAACACATTACCTTGACAAAAGGCCCATCTGTCAACAAGCACGCAGCCAGATTGGGGGAGAACTAATCACACCTTGTCACATGTTTCATTCATTTCGCTCCCATTCAGCCGGGATCCAGTTACGGGCGGCAGATTGACTTACCGTTACGACTCGACTGGTGAGCGACTGGAGCGCAACGTGACAAACACTGTGTCGGACGCCGAAGCGTCGCTCAACAGGCTTCCACGCACACGGACAGACGCTGGTTTCAGTCCGCAGCGCCTGAAGGACGCACAATATTATTACCCAATCAGTTATGGTTGCAGTAAATGCGCACACATACTGTATGTTAACAGACAGCAAAGGGGTACATCCATTATTAGCAATAATAACCCCCTCAGCTACTAGACCTCTTCATCTATAGATGTAAGAGCGAGACATCAGTGGCTTCACTTGGCCTCCCTGTAGTTCTCACTCCACTAGACTCCTTCTGAATAATGGATGTGGGTTAAAGAGGCGGCGGATAGAAGCACTCAACCCCCTCGTGGCGTTTTACTGAGATAATGATTCCCTTAAGGGCATCTCCGAGGAAGGAGAAAATAGCGTATAGTACAAATGATCTGATGCAGACACAACTGTTATTAGTCACCAAGATCATGGCTAACCACACTTGCAGAGGTGGGTGTTGAGGCCGGCTGCTAAAAGATTACAGTTCTCGAAACCCAAACTTATGAGTGACTGATGGTAGTTTTTCCACCTCGGCGTCACGCTGAGTGACGGATGTTATCGGAAGTGTACTGTACCTCCCTCCTGTGCAGCGCGGGGGCGGCGGAATGTGCACACATGCACAGAGCAAACACTTGTTGTGCGAGAACACAGTGTCTTGTGTAATGACTTGTGCCCGAAGAGGCTTTAAGGAGCGAGTCTGCTGTTTGCAGAAAGATGCGGCAGGAGTTAGGAGCTCTGATGGAGAGATGGATGGATGGATGGATGGATGGATGGATAGGGGCTGCAGCAGACTCGCTCCAGCTGCACGGGACGCGGAGATTATCTGAAAAGCATCCGTCAAACCAGCCAGCGGTGCAGATGCTGCCTTTATCATTTCATCCAGTGTGAGGTGGAATGTGAGGTCGGGATTTGTGGCTGGATGCTTTATCCGGGGACGCTCTCGCCTGGTTTGATTCCTGTGCACTTCTCCTGGAAGCAGCTTTTCCCTGCTCATTAAACCTCTGGAAAAGTTCTCTTTAACTAGATGAGAAAATGGAAACAGACAAGTTAATTGGAGAACGTCTCCTTATGTTGTATTGGGAATGAAAGCTGCCGTGTTCTACGTCTGTTTCTGTTGGATCTCTGCGGCGTTGCTGTTCAAAATGCCCTCAACCCGAATCAGTCACATCATCTTGAGACAAAGTAATTGTTCAGCTTGTTTCTTCCAGCAAACTACTTGATCACAATCTAATATAAGGAACAACTAGTACGTTCCCACACTGTCCTTGTAACCTTTATTCTAGTCATGCGTTGTACATGGATGGTCTGTTGTCAGATGGTCTTTCAACCTCACCTCCAACACCGAGCGAAGGGGATTAGCACAGATAAGTGCAGTTAGACTAGATATGACTAGACAGTGTCCTAATTGTGCTCTTAACAGATCTCCTCATGTCAGATATGGCGTCTCATCACAGGACGGGCTTTATCAGCACAGCGCCTTATCTGAGGCAAGGTGGCTGGTAATCTGCTCACAAATCTCACAAAACCTGATTATGTCTCCTACTGTCAGATGGAGAGAGGAGGAGGGAGGGGGAGGTGAGGGGGTGAAGCCGAGAGAAGGAGAATTTCATCATAGGGCAGTAAATCATCGTATCTGGGCCTTTGTTTTGTCTCGTGAAGTCGCCCAGACACAGTGTTAGTATGTGGCCAAGCCGTTACACAAAAGGTAAAATCCATGACATTATTGTTGCCAACTCCAAATCACAGACGCTAAAAGAAAGACTCCACTCTGACGAGGAAACATTTCAACGCCTGGAGTTTCCAGCGCGCGCCATTGTTTCTGGACGCGCGGCGCTCAGGTTACTGTCACCCGGCGCACAAAGGGTCCCGACCTTTGTCGTGGTGTGTTTGCTTTCTCATCTGTCACTTGACGCCCTTGTCGTTAAAGAGCCACACAGTAACCTCCACTCCAGCGCTGACGGGCGGGCGTTCGGGCGCTCGATCGCCGCCGGCGACGGCCGGCAGGTTGCTCAGTTGACGCGTCGCTCAGTCAAACAGAGGTTGAGCCTCGCGTGAACCTGGTTTATTACCGAGACCTTGAGTTAAAACACGAACAGTCATGGGATGAGCGTGGCCTCCGTGAAGAACTTTGCTTGTAGTGAAGCTATAAAGACGGCTCCTCTGTCATTTCATGTCTGCCTGTGTCTCCAGCTCAGCGATTGGACTTAGTTTGTGTGTTTAGAGCCTGCGGCATTCGTGGTGCCTTCGCCAGCATCCTATGAAAGCATTTTCACAACTCCACTTCTCTGGCGATGAAGCCAGCAGCTGGCTTTGAGGTGCAAATAACCGCATTGAAAAGCATGTAGGATTTTATTTGAATTTCTTTTTTCTTTCTCGAATAGAAACGCACGGTGGATTCTGGTATTTCTGTTTGTGCTGCTTGAATTTAACATGCACAACAATTGCTATAGAATAAACAACACTAATGCAGGAGTTGGTAGCAGTCATGTTTGCTTACAGGTTAATGTCTTAGACAGTTGAGTACCTATAAACTGTCTACTGTTCTACATGTTATACATTGATATGTTTTAGAGCAGAGTCTGGTGAAAAACGCATGCCAGAAAAATCATGAAGCCCGGCTCTGGAGAGAAGAGTCCAAGGCTCAAACAGATTGACTACAAAGGACAGCTAGCAAAACACTAGACACAATAAACCCTGTAATGTAAAACTTCAAATGCTTAAATAACATAATAATACAGTATTATAATTGGCCAATAATAAATACAAAAGTGTTAAATTAAAAGAAGTGAAATGTACTAGATCCAACACTCTCATTTCTAGTTTTCTTTTGCAGGAGCTGGCACACAAGTACCAACATAAATACAAACAGCAGAATAACAACAGTTTTAGGTTGTAAATGCAGGAGTTTGGGCATATACGCCTTTTGGAAATAAATAAGTACAGAGTTGAAGAGTTGAAGCAGAAAGTGAGATCAGATTGTGCTTTTATTTCATTCCAGAGGGATAACATCCAGGTTATTGCACATCCCATGCAGAAAGATTGAGGGAATCGTCAACACACACACACACACACACACACACACACACACACACACACACACACACACACACACACACACACACACACACACACACACACACACACACACACACCTGTGCATCTGAATACATGGGACAATACATTTTTTTCCCATTTCTTTCCTCTCCCTGGGATTCTATAACCTGCTATCTTCTGCCATCTCCTCGTCCCCTATTGAATCTATTTTCATTTGCTTTGCTTTCCCCTCCTCTCGTCACACCTTTACTGGTGGTCTGAGGCTGGTGGGTATCCATCAGGGCCCCTCACTTAGCCTGGCAATGCCTCAGTGCCAGTGAACAATGGAGCTTATGTGTGCTTATGAGTACTGTGTGTGTGTGTGTGTGTGTGTGTGTGTGTGTGTGTGTGTGTGTGTGTGTGTGTGTGTGTGTGTGTGTGTGTGTGTGTGTGTGTGTGTGTGTGTGTTTGTGTGTGTGTGTGTGTGTGTGTGTGTGTGTGTGTGTGTGTGTGTGTGTGTGTGTGTGTGTGTGTGTGTGTGTGTGTGTGTGTGTGTGTGTGTGTGTGTGTGTGTGTGTGTGTGTGTGTGTTTCGGAGTGGGTGGGTGGGTTGTGTGTGCGCCCATGTGTACCTGTTAATCATGCATGTTACATCTGCATCAACACGGTGCATGGCTGAGGAAATGCAGGTTAACGCCTAAATACTGGCTCAGTGTGTGTGTGTGCGTGTATGTGTGTGGTGTGTTTCTGTAGGTATGCTAATAACGACTCAGTGTTGTTTCTATCTACCTTGAAGGGTTCTGGTCAGGTGCCAGTGAATGCATCCTCCACTGTCTAAGCAGGTTAAGATGGAGCCATGAGAGATTTTGTGTTGTGCACTTATTGTTGCCACCCTCTGTTTGCTGACTGTCAGAGATGCTTCTGTATTCATTGATACACTTACAAGGGGAGGTTTGCAGCTCAACAATGCATAACTTAGTGGCAGATGAGCACAAGCCCTCTGAGAAGGATTTAAAGAATCGGGTTTCGAGGAGACGTTTCTCGTCAGAATGTGACACTTGACAGAAAGTTAAACACATCAACAAGAAAATGGCTGTATTAATGATAGGAAACGTGGGAAAGCCTCTGTGGGCACTCTGCAAGTTATTACGCGCTTTAAATCCAGCAAACACTTGCTCTGGAGTGTGTCAGAGGTTATGGAAATATGAAAATAAGGGCAAACAGAAGAGTCACAGTCTGTGTGAACTTCAGATTTGTACATTTTCACCCTAAATAAACTAATTTTGCAGAATTTCTACTAATACGCTGTCTAACACAAGCGTAAAGAAACAGAGATTTCCTCTCCTTGTCTGGTGTCCTTAAGTGTTGTTTACAGGGTCTGAAGTGAAAGGGTCTGTCATCGCCCTAATGGAAAAGGATTCTGGTCATTTCTGTTTGCAGGAGAGATCTGCTCCAGTTGTAAAACTCTTCACGTGAGCCTAGAATCCGACCAGGAGGCTCAACGTCCACCTGGAGGCAACACCTGACTAACACTTCAGTCATTATATGCCGAACCTAAAGAGCCATCATTTATAGGTGACAAAGTGTGTGCTGTCAGTGCAGTCGTATGATTGTGAGCAGATAATTTCTCTGTTGCCGTTCCAGCTTCCGCGAAACAGCCTGAAACATGTCCAGATCGCAGTAATCGCATTAAAAGCGCAGGAGCCCGATGAGAACGAATGACAAACAAGGAAACGGGGAAGTTAAGCATGAGAAAAGGTAACTGTGTTATCAGACAATCACAGAGCACGGGGAGAGACATCAGCGCTGCACATCTCTGCCTGCGTGTTATGGGAAAATATTCCAGGCTTTCAGTTGATGACAATAACAGCTTAGAAATTGTTAAAAATTGCCTTTGATCAGATGTGAGTCGCCACTGAGATTAGAGGAAACATGAAACACAGAGGACGCACAATCTTCACATTAGAACATTATGGCAGACGTATATGTTACACTTATCATTACATATACTGTACATTATAAGTTTAAATACAACTAATGGACTTTGAGCAGTTTAATAAAGCGTGATACAGACATGGTCTTAATGTAAAAGCCTCACAGTTAATGATGATGTTTGGATGCTGACATCTTTTTCCTTTGATGTCCAGTCAGGTGTTTTGAAGGGTGCCCTCTTCATAGGCGACCTTTCTGGTTGGACTTGAATTCACGGCTCTTACAGCCCTAAATGTTTGAAGAAAATTCATATCTATTCTAACATTTATGTTAAATATTAAGTAACCGATATTTGGGTAATTATTTAACATTAGGAAAGCAGGAGTATTTCTAGGAGCATAGGTATTATTAGTTTCCTTGGTGCAAACCATGGCAACGTGCACCTACATGGACACCTGTATATGGTTCAAAGCCGCCAGGGAAGCACAGTCAGTCAGGTACAGAGACAGAGGAACAGATAACAATACACACTGAAGTCTATTCACAAGTATAGACTGCAAAATACTGGCTGCATGCAGATTCAACCCAGATAAAGGAAATATACAAAATAAAGCGCTGACCACAGGTGTGAACAAAGCCTTATTTTCAAAAACATTTCCAAATGGGGGACTCTCTGGTTCTTTGGGGAACTTTTTGATGGCCGTCCTCCTTCCCATCTACAAACTCAAAGATAAACGAGATCCTTTATCAGTTTAGATGTTGTATAATTGTACAACTGCTGTCCCAACATCAATGCGGGCTTCAGAGTCTAAGAACTGCAACCTTAAGTTCACAGGCTTCAGGGAATTTATCTGATCATACGGTCCTGAATCGCGAACAGAGCTTATCATTACCATCGTTTGCATTTTGGTTAAGATCCTCTCATGAAGCTTTAGAGAGTGTGAGAAATACTCTGGCTTATTTGAAGCCAAAAAGCTGTTTATGGAGTTTAATAAAAGGACTTAGGGTTTGAAGTTGGTCCAGGACCTCAGTCCAATAATGTTACCCAATTTCTTTGAAGGTGTATGAGTGAGTCGGTGCAAATTTATCAGCAACAAACACCACTGACTGTTGGTATGAGGCTTAAAAGAATGTTAAATGGGAAGGATTAGTCCAGAGAGCATTTAAGTGTCACCAGTGTTTCCTTTCAAACAAGGCGCTGGCATGTATCCGGGTTTCGTGTTCCAGTAACAGAACAGGTTAGATTTTATTCAACTGGAAACATGACTCTCTTTTAGCCACTTGTTGAGAGCCATTTGAGAAGCTTTACTGAATGACAGGAGCATTGCATTTGACTTATACAATAACATATAAAAAGGAATCGTCTGCAAATAGTGAAATAGTCAAACCAGAGACTAATGTGTTTAACTAACAGATACAAAATAAAATGAGTAAATACAACCACATGCCACTGAAACACTTAAGTACTTAAGTATAAATGACTCAGCATCAAACTACCCAGTGTCTTTTCCCTGACACTCAGGGTCACAGCAAGGTCACATGAGGTGCATGGAGGAGCTTCTAATTTTGGGATCAGAGCTTAATGGGAGGATGAGAAAATAACCTGCTGGTGAGAACGAGGGGGAGAGTGCCCCAGAGACGAGGCGTACGAGGGAACGGTACAAAAGGCAGCTTAGAGGACCTCTGATGACACCCCAGCACCTGCAGAGCAGCTCATTGAGACTAAAGTGCCTCCGCTGTGTTGCTTTGCTCTGATTCTCGTCAGGCCCGTCCCTCTCCTACAATAATGAACTCTTTGACTGGTGATTAACTTTGTAGAGGCCTTTGTTTTTAGACAAGTTTGTTTTAACGGCAGCCACCTTAAGTAGCTTTTCTTACAAATGCTCAGGGTTTAAATTAAGACAGATCTTAAGATGGCCTTAAGTTTTCATTTGGAAAAGAAGCTAAACGTCTGAATTGAAGGTGTCTTTGCTGCTTCATTAGAGCTTTGGGCCACATCTCACAGTCGGCAATGGAGCTTGTTAAAAATCAAATCTAGGAAAGAAAAATCTGATAACTTATTTAATCATAACTCTAAGAATGTTTGCATTCTTTTTTCAAAGCTTCACTTCGGTTCCAATCAACACCTACTGCAGTCTATTGAGATAATAAGCTAATGCATGTTTCTTTCTTGTTTTTTTGTCCTTTTTGAAAAGAAGACATTTGACAGATTTGTCTCCCTTTCCCTCCAGACAAGGCTTTGATTCTCTCCGCACTCGCTGGGTGCAGGATTCCCTAATGGGACAACTGCCCCCTGTTGGGAGAATTGTTTTTATACCAGCTGTGATTTGCTTGTGCTCCAACACCTAATTCCACACACAGTTCTGCCTAATCTATGCCTGGACTTAAGGCAATCCTGGCTTCCTATAGCAGCCGGGCGCTTGAACCCCCTGACGAGGATGACAAGCTGACGCTGCCCCCTTTTACAACAAAACAACGCTCTGCTCCTCGGCGGCAGGAAACTTCCTCGACCAGCAAATGAGATGAAAGCTTTCCAGGACGCAAATAGTGGTCGGAAAGGCTTGTGAAGTCCCGCTACCCTGCTAGCACAGAATAAAGATGGGCTGTCCACCCGCAACAAAAGCCCAACACAACAGGAAAGACATCAAAGTGTGACGGAGTCGGGGAAAACTAGTCTAAGACGGCGGGCGCTGAGAAAAACACTGGTTCACAGGTAATGGCACATTGCTGCTGACGGCGCCGGCTTATTGTGTTGCTCACGTCTCCATAGTGTGACACCTTTCATTAGATTGTGTTAGACGCACTTTCACCCCTTGTGTCTTTGCGGCGCGGTGCCTGTTTCCACTTACAGCAAGTGCATCGAGAGGTGTGAATGTTTACAATGAAGCTGAGAATACTTTGTATCTCTTTCTGTGGCGCCTGAATTTCAACTAAGCTTTGCTGAGAACAAGCTGCAGAACTATACGAGTACTTGTGTGTGTCTTAACCACAAAGTACAGTCCATAATGTGAAATATGTTAAAAGGCCAACAAATCAAACAGAATCTTTGTTTTCCACCATGTTTAAAACAGACACATGTAAATGTAACATTATTGAAAGAGTTGCTGCAATTAGCTAAATTTGATCGAGCTGACAGGAAGTCAGATATTTGATGCCTATTATAAAGAAGCTCCAGTGTAGTGATGATCTGGCTGTGAAGGGCCAGTGGTTGAGGAGCCAACGGCTCAGGTAATCAGATTTTGCTCTGCACATGGATGTTTATTAACCGGGCTGCACTGAGGTGGAGAAGTCAGAAAGCAGCACATTCCCCAGTTGAAGTGGTGTTTGTGCTGCAGATAACGAGGATAAAGCCAAGCTGAGCCCGGTGAGAAAAACCCAAAACTCCATCATGATGAACTGCAGCTGGAGAGGCTGCGATACAAGCGTCTCTAAGCTTCTACGTGTCCTCGATCATTAAGTGGGTAAATTCTGCTGAACGCTGATGAGCCGTAATCACCATCCATCTGAACGCGTGCGATGTCATGACTTGGCACCAAGCGTGGAAATGTGATTCGGAGCTCGCGGGCGACACTCGAGGTCCAACTCTCATGAATAATTCACAGCTGCGTTGAATAACGGCGGCAGATAAGACTGTGAGTAACTGGATGAGTGGACTCATCAACATTAGGAGTGTGTGTTGAGTAAATCTCATCATTTCACACTTGAAAAATGTGACAAAGCGGCGCCGCTGCACGATGAGAATAGCAACAAGCAAATCACCCTCTTCCATTTGTTGTGCCCGCTCCCACACAGCCAAGCAACAAGTGACTCATTCCAGTTTGACAGCTTTTGAGAGCGGACCTGAAAGCCAGGGAGGAAAAGCGCATGTAATTCGCCGTCTCATCTCCCAGCATGCCTGGATTCCTTCCACCTGACTGTGCTCTTTGCTCGGCCGACCTTACACAGGTCCCGGCTCCCTTTCAGGGGCTCAATTTTCTAGGTGATTGACTCCGAAGAACTGACGGCGTAATCCCCAAGTGTTTCCCCCGTGTCTGAGGAAGAGGTGGCCATTGTTGGGAGCGGGGAGCCCTGCCCGCCTGTGCGTGTCATGCTGGGCGGTGGGAGGGATGGGAGGGGCAGGAATTTAACAGGTGGACAGATACCTTAGGATCAGCGGGGGCCGGATCTGAGTCAGGCAGTGCTCGACAAGGCCACATAATGAATTAAGATAATCCAAAACTGCTCCACACACATCCCTTCATATTCAGTACTGACATATTGATGGTGGAGTTGATGGTTCTAGACAAGCCTGTGGAGCCTCTTAGAGCTCATTTCAAAGGAATGAGGCATTTCTTCCAGTGTTTCTAAAGCCCGAGCTGTTCTTTAAATCACTGCTCGACTGCTAAGGAATCAGTCCAACAGAAAAACCCACAGGTCATTAGTCACCGCTGCAACTGTTCTGTCAACGGGCCCACGGTGACGGATGGACGCTAAACTTTGACCAACAAAACAAGCTCATCTGTCTCCATCAATCAAGCTCTTAGTTCTTCTATGACTGGACAACCTGTCGAAAGCCGGGGAGTCAAAAACCTCTGCACTTTTAATGATCAGTGCGAAAAGGAGGAGGAAGGTGAAACGATCCACACAGGATCACACAGCAGCTAAATAATATTTAGTGAATTGATGGCGTCAAGACGCCCGACTCCCCTCGTCTGCGTGGAAGCAGCGAGCGAAGGCAGCAGATCCGTCATGCCTCACTGCGACTGGCTGCAGATAAGGACCACCGCCCACATTAGCGCGCTGGTAATTATTTGGATTTCTGCGAGCAGGTGGCGATGGAGGCAGCAGAGCCTGTGATCAGACTCCAGAGTATCTCCAGATCAGCACCGGGGGCTCCGAGAGGCACACAGCGAGCACGGCCCCTCCGGTGCTCGCTGGGAGCCCCCATATCGTTACCCACCCGTGCACTCATTTATTCATCGTATGTGGTGCTATGTAGGCCAAAGGGCCGGACCACTACTGTACCCTGCTCTGGGTTACAGCTCGAACCAGCATAGAAATAAAGCGCCGTCTGTCAAAAAGGACCAACAGCACTGATGGAGGGAGACTGAGAGGATTAACAATAAATAAGAAGAAGAATATAAGCTATAATATAAGAATAACAGAATAAAAACAGTACTGGCTACCCATTAAATTTTAACTCCTTATATCAACTAATATGCTTATACACTAAAAACACTTTTAATACATTTTTCCTTTTTTTGACCCCTGAGTTGATGTTCATACGTGACATATTCGCCTCATCGCTGCTTTCTGCCGGAGGCTTCGAGCCGTCACAGATAACGCCTTGCACGCCGTTAATCAGATGCTCCAGGTGATCTGCTCCCCTGCAACACGCACAGCTCGGCGCGATGTGTGCGATTGTGTGTTGCAGCGTTGGGGCTGGAGCACAACTTGCTCCATAAAAGAACAGATTTCCATTTCTATTGCACTAAACTGACACGGTCTTCTTTTTTTCTCATGCGGCTGAAACTTTTTCATGCATTAAAAATTAAAATTGACTGCAGGAAAAAGGCATTATATAAATTCAATAGCTCAACAATTATGTCAGTTCAACTGTAAACTGGTGGCAAATTGTTGATTCTAAAACAACAGCTGAATAGTTTTGCATTTGTGGTAAAAGGGGAGGATTCAGCTTCCCTGGATGTATGAAAATGGCTCCTTCAGGGCATCAATCCTCTACCTTGCCTGCAGTCATTAATTAGATCTAATCAACACCGCAGGGAAAAGTTACTGTCAAGACTAATTAGCCAAAATGGAGCCGCTGTAATGGGAAACAAATGAACAACAACAGTTAACTGTAGCAGCCTGCTCTGTGCTTTATGACTCATTCAGTCTCAGCGGAAGCGATTTTTGAAGCAGCGGCACACAGAATTATATTAGCACTTCATTACTGTTGCAGGGAAAGGTCTCAGTGTTACACCAATCGGAATGGTTTGGAACGGATTTAGATTCATGGATTCTTATTTGTGCTAATTTTGAAAAGTTTTCACGCGTTTTTGGAGACACACCCACGCGTCTCTACCTGTTTCCACGCACGGTGCGTGGAAACAGGCCTCCCTCCAACCCCAGGACTCAGAGGTCATGAGAAATGTGTGCCTAATCCCTGCATCGTCCCCACGCCGCCTCTGAGAGTCAAGGCAGGGAGTAAAATAAAAAAGGGGACCTTTGTTTCTCCCATAGTGCTGCGAACAAAGGGGCCGGGACGGGGAAAAGCGTACACACAACACCACCTGCAATTAAGAGCTTAGAGTTCGTCCTCTCGGCACAAAACCCTCTGCGACCAAGGAGGAAACGTCAGATTAGGTGGGAAGAACTACGAGGGCATTAGAAGAACTTGTGAGAATGAAGATGTTTGTCACAGAATATTATTACAGGATGCTGAGCACTGTCACCTTATACCCCGTGGAAAAGTAATTGTGGAGGATTTGATAACTAGAGGCTATTGATGACAATTAAGCTATTTAATTGCAATGGAGGTTTGCACCACACTCACACACAGTGTGAACAAGCCATTGTTTGTTTGTCCATATGTCGGGCTGAGTAATTAGTGCACGGACATCTGCTGAGGAAGAGAATGTGGAAAGCTGTCATAAAAAAACACAAAAGCAGCCATGACATTTAGAAAAACACACTCTTTTTTCTGAATACAGTGAAACGTGTGGCGCAAAATATTGGACATCAGAAAGCAGAAAGTTGTCTCTCATGTAACGTCTCCATCAGCTGAACTTTCCTGGAAATGCCAGCTTCATTAAAACAAAATTGGGTCAAATGCACATAGTGCAAATTAAAATCAGCAAAGGAGATGAGATGATTGTAATTAACATCTCTTCAATCAGGCAGGAGTGTGGGAATTACAGCTTCACGTTTTACACTCCTCGCTGAACTTCAAGGACCTTTTTGCGGCAGCAAGACAGGACTTTAAGGACCTTTTATCTTTGATATTGCACAGTTAATAAGCTGGTGTTGAGTGGAAATAAAACGATGAGCTTCCGCGTCCTATAAATAGATTGCACTGATGACTGTTGAAATCAAGAAGCAAGCGAACGACGCAGCGTGTGGAGCATGAGCCGCAGGTGCCATTTTTATCGCTAGTTTGCTGAAGATGCTGAATTAAATGTCTACATCCTCTGGGCCCTAATGATGAAGTTCAAAGTGTGCGTGCTTAGCAGGAATAGGCGCCGCGGCTCGTTTCTCCTCTGGAGGAAGACGGCCGTTGGAGCCTCCGCGCTTTTTCTCAGCCTTATGATTAGAGGTAATTACAAAAATTCCGCCGTGAATCTTAAATGATAAGGTCAGACGTGCCCCCCCCCCCCCCGCTGAGACGCGTAATAACCACGAGTATTAACTGTATTTATCTGCACGGCTCGCGTTGCAAATGACCTTCTCACATCTCTCACGTCTAAACCCACGCCCGCTCCCAAAGCTCAGAAACACCACGCGCTGCCATTTCCCCACTTGTGGCCAATTAAATGCCCGCGTTTCTGACAGTTACTCGAATCCATTGATCCACGGGACCGAGTGTGTAACAAGCGCCAGGAAACACTGGTTGCAGCCAACGCGTGTGATTCGGAACGGCGAGGTCACGTCAACATCCCGCTCCGGGAACACGCACGCCACGCAGACGGCCGCCGGTGTTCCGGGGGTCTGCGATTGCAAGGCGCCCGGTCCCGGATCATTTCAATCCCGCCATGCTGGTACTGTATCCACGCAGCGAGCTCGCACAGTGCGTGGCAGCGCCAGCTCCCACGCACCGTCGAAGCAGGAAAATAAATATGGAAGAGTGGAGCGCGGGATGGGGGCGATGCGGGAGCAGCCAGAACCCGGGGCCCCGTTACGCACGGGTTCTGCTACTGCGTGAGGTGACGGGAAACGCCCACGCTTCTGTGTGAGACGTTCAAACCACGCAGAGAAGAATGGTCTAGGAGACAACATGCTGCTCGTTCTAAATATTCTGACTGCTGCCCGTCCACGAGCCGAACAGAGCCCCTTTCCCCGCGCGGACCCCGTGTTTGCGCACCTCGCCCGCCTTCGTGCGCAAACACTGCTCACATTCTGCCTCGGCCCGGCGCGCGCTCTCCTTGAGCTCACTCGTTCCTAATTTGGATCAATTATCCCATTTCCCCTCAGTGAAACACTGTTTCTCATTCAGCATAATGCGGCGGCCGGTCGTCAGCGCGCGCTCGCCTCTTCGCCGTCCGCGGACGCCCTCGTTCGTCTCGCTGAATGCGAGCTTTCTCTGCTGTCTGGGCCTCATTTGAAATTTAAATATTGCCTCATTGCCGAGGCTCGATAATATTGACTCTCACGTAGTCTCCGGGGAGACTGGGGATATATTTAGGACAGGATTGTGTTCTTTTTCTTGGAACGTCCACGCATCTGGGGCTGCGCATCTGGACTCGGATGCCGCAGACAGAGGCGAGCTGTGTGTGGCAGCGGAGCAGTGGAGTCACTAACGCGTTTCTTCACGGTAATGAACGTCTGACGGGTCAGCGTTTAAATACGCAGACCAGCGCCGCTGCAGACTAAACACGTCGGAGTTGATGCAGACTTTACGAATAATAAAAGTAGGTTGTGAGGCGGCAGCTGCAGCAGTGCTCCACTAGATGGAGGACGGAGCCCACGCGCAGCAGCCGCTGATGGTGACGCCTCAAGGGACTGAAGTGATTTATTCAAGCAACCGAGACGCGTGTTTGCAAAAAGCAAAGTCTGAAAAAGGTCAGAAGCTCAAAGTTGAACCTGTGTCAGAACCTTTCACCTTCTAGGTTACGGCTGGAGGCTGGTTTCAAGGACCCTGTGTATACGTATTATATATATATGTACATCTGGATTTTTCAGTTAGATACAGATGATGTCACTCACTGTATGTTATTGTTTCCTCCTGCAACTTGTGAATTTAAAATGTAATGACGGTTAAGATGTTTTCTTCTTCTTTTCTGCACAGCGCGATGAAGCCGATCAGTTCATCAACCTTCATTTGCTGATGAAAGATACTCATCACTACTTTATCACCAGCCTTAAACCTGTTGCTTGTTGTTGTATTCACACAATTTGTTATTGACAGAGCCTCATTCATTTCAACTTATTGTTTTATGATCAAACGTGTCCAAACTTACAACCTTTTGACCGGCTCCACTGGCAACTGAGCTTTTACTTGTTGAAAGCTGTGCGTGATTCTGTTGCAGTGAACAAATCAACCCGAATCAACAAAGACAGAGTCTCTACAGGCTGCAGATCCTACATGTTAATCATGAACGTGGTGACAGCAGAGGGTGATGTCAAACGGGGGCGGGGTTCTGCATTGATGAATATAAGAATATAAAAGTATAATAAGGTCTTAATTGAGCCAAGTTTTAAAGCCTGCTATAGTCACAGTATCAGAGGAGCCTGATAATGAGCCAAAGTACAATTTGTCTTTATGGACAGCAGTAAAGAGATTAAAAGGGAAGACATGCCATTGAACAAAAGACAGGCATTCTTCTGTGGGATCATTAGCAACGCACGCACATCGTTTCCCACTGTGGACGAACCAACGCGTCCACACCCACCGAGTTTATCTCCTGAACGCTTCCAGAATCAGGAGTTCAAATATCTCATAATTTATCATTTTTATGCTACTAACATAAAAAACAGTGAAGTAATAGATTCTCATCATTAGACGTCAACTGCATTGTTTTTAATGGTCGGCAACATTAATCTGCGTTTCTGTGTCCATTCAGTCCAATGAAACATAAAAGCTGAAAATCAGCTTAGTCTCACTCATAAACCCCTGAACTTGTTCAGGTCTCATCTGGAAGGAAACAACTCTCATACCCTCTATTACCTCAAAATGCCGCCAACAACATGGAGCGTCACGTTTAATTAACATGCATTTGCTCTATGACCATCTTTAGCATTTTACATTACATCACAAATGATGAAGAGCCAACAGAATCTTCAGTATTCTCCGTTATATCCATAACATCTCAGAGCATCTCCATGAAACATTGGGACCACTATGTACCATTATCCAGTGTCACATGCTAAATGCCTAGTAGTTCGGACAATACCAGTGTTTACTAGCTCATTTAACCAACAGTGCTGCCTTTTTCACTATTGTGTCCCAAGCAGACACCTACATTACATAATATAAGGGCAGCCAGAGCTAGAGCAGTTTTCATAGAAGGGATGAGCTGAGAGAAGTTTACTTCTCACGCATTTTGAACTGTCCAGGGATGATTAAGTGGCAAAATGTAGCTTTTAGGAAATAACAGTGTGCATGTGTCATCTTTTCGTCCAGAGCTTTTAACTGCTTTACTTCATTCTTCATTAGAAAACGCTGCTTCCAGTCATCATGCTAAGCTAAGCTAAGCTAAGCTAAGCTAAGCTAAGCTAAGCTCCTCTTGGCTGTGGCTACCTACATGCGTTACTCCAGACGGTGGAGTGTAGCATTAATTCAACAATGGCATCAAAGTCCGAGTGCGAAACGATTCCTCTAATGGGTCCTTTAATGGAATAAACAGCGACTGAGTTTGCATATCAGCAGGTCCATCTCCATAACAAGGGAGACTCAGACTGACCGGGCTTGGATGGTTTCGAACCACGCAACCGGGCAACAGTGACATAACATGACAAAAATGCACGCACACGGTTTCGTTTGCACAAAACACAGTCGAGAGTCCGACTATAAAAAAAAAAACGAATTACTTTGCAGAACTGTAAAAAAACAGAATTGTGATTCCCGTCTGCAGAATCAGTGTCAAAGTTTATAGAGCTGAAAGTTTGCCAACGCACTGGAACAGTGTGGCCGTTTAACTGGGCACAAATAGAAAGTTTCCAGCGTAATGTAGTTTCTCTTCTGGGTCACCACTCTTGTACCCATGCCAGTTCTAGTTATCACTGTCAAATAGGAAAGCCTTTACAACTCATTGTCATGCCGGGCACAAACAGGGGGACAAAGAAAAGGCCGAGGAAGAGAAAGAGGCCCAGTTGAGTGAATTCCACGAGCAGCCATACAAACAACCCAGAACAGTGCAACAGTGTTTAACCGAGGGGAGTTGCCCTCCACTTATTTATCAGTGTATCCTCGAGGTCGGGCAGCAATCGGCCTAGATTTGACACAGTCTTTAAATGGCCGCATCAGCAGACAGATAATCAGTGAGATAAAGAAACCCGTCTCCCGTGCCAACCCGGGAGGGGAGGGTTAAATGGGCCGAGGGGGGGTGGGGGGGGGGGGGGGGGGCAGTGTATATAAATGCAGACCAAAGGGCGCACACAGTCCCACGGTGTGGTAGCGCTTCATCACCAGCCGCCTCCAACTCCACCAGTCTGCTGCAGCCATGGCGTTCAACGGGTCCTGGAAGGTCGACCACAGCGAGAACTACGACAAGTTCATGGAGCAGATGGGTGAGTGCCGGCGCGACGGCGCCTCCACGCGCTCCCGCGCGAGCGCTCCGCGGGACTGGAGGTCACGCGTTTGTGCGTTGTTCCCGTTTTGTCCTCAGGCATAAACGTCATGAAACGCAAGCTGGCGGAACACGACAACCTGAAGCTGGTCATCGAGCAAACGGGCGACAAGTTCCACATCAAAGAGTCCAGCACCTTCCGCACCAAAGACATCGACTTCACCCTGGGCGTCCCCTTCGACTACAGTCTGGCCGACGGCACCGAAGTCTCAGTGAGTAGCACTCGTCTGTGTGAAATGCACAAATGGTTCGTCTCATTTTACCCACTGATGTAGTAAAGACGGCAAGTACCACAATGTGCAAATGTGGCTGCTTGAAAACTTACTGGTGCAAACTGACTGCAGGGAACGTGGGAGCTGGAGGGCGACGTGCTGAAAGGCAAATTCACCAGGAAAGACAACAACAAGGTCCTGACCACCACCAGAACTCTGGTGGGAGGAGAACTGGTGCAGGTCAGTAGGCCTGCGTTTCTCATCGATCCCAGCGTTGCATTAATGCGCTGTGTAAGAAATGTCCTCGTGGCGCGGCCTCACCCACCTTTGTGTTGTCCCCGCAGACCTACAACTACGAGGGAGTGGACGCTAAGAGGACTTTCAAAAAGCACTAACCTGGAGTCTGAAGTTCCGATTTTATTTTTGTATAGATGGCACAGTATCGATTAGTTACCTTCTGACAATAAGGCCAAGAGGAGCGAATGTAGGGACGTGCTTCAGAACACTGGGAAACTAAACACGGAGCCAAACTCACACGCACACAACTAATCTACGCTTAAAAGTGGTCAAACGAGCGCAAAACGAGCCTCTGCAAATAACTGCAGCGTGTTAGTTTTAATGTTTTAGGAGTTACACAAAGTGCAGTGGATTGTCTCGCTTTCACACAGGGTCACTATTTGTGAGCATCAGCAGGAAATATGGAAAAAGGTAAAGTGGCATCTGGTTCAGTTGAGATTTGCATCCACTAAAACCTGGGTGACATCAACCTTTTCACTTCTCCAGCAGCAGAGACTGAATTTACTTTTATTGCCTCCATCCTTGACCCTTTAACTGGAAGCAGCTTGAATCAGAACAATACTAAACCCGCACAACAGCAAATGTTAGATTTTGTTCAGAGTCTTTAACTATTTGGGAAATAAATTAATTTGCACTAATGTCTTTTATACTGTAACAATAAAGCAACCTAACATCTAATGTGAGTCTGATGCTGTTTTATTCTGAGGATGATCTAGTACAAGGTGTTGAACGTGTCTGGAGAGTTCATGAATGAATTATAAGCCTAATGGGGGCTGAGTCGCCTCCAGGACCGGCGCGTCTACAGTTCTCACATCACGCTCGTGAGAAAAGACGGTGTCTCGATGTTCACATTCACCCACCGTCATGTGGTTAGAATCACGAAGGTCTGAGAGGGCATCACATCATCACACTGACTCAAAAGGTCCTGTCCTGGAGGCAGCGTCATGTGTCTTCCTACAAACCAGGGCAGCTGTGAGCCGCTGTGAATAATGGCTCATACAGCTCCAGCTTCTCTGTCCTGGAGCAGAAAGGGGGTTGAGCTGTACTGCGCATCTCTGGACACCAGGGGGCGACGTGCGTCAACATTTGCGCTACATTTAAAGATCTTATTCTAAGTTTAATATTTCCACGCTTTAAAACATCAAAATCGTGTTTAAATTCCCAGCGTGCGCTGCGCTAATCTTGCAGAGACGGTTCTTCTAGTTGCTTTTTTTATTTGACCCAGAGTGAATTGCTCTGGTGTGTCTGATATAACAGTTGAATGTCCTGCTCACAGGTGCTGTAATACCTTTTTGCGACCACATGGTTGCGCTGCGGGGCTTTTTATTGGTGAGTAAAGGGCCTCAGTCAGTCTATGCCGTCATCCTTCCTTCACTTATCATATGACACACATCCTGTTGTCTCGAACACACACACACACACACACACACACACACCTGAATGATTGTTGTTTTTCAACTCAAACGATACAAACAGCTGCCCGGGATCAGAGGGGACACAGCATCGTGGAGTCAGAGTGAGCCTTGTTTGCTGTGACACTCGCTCAGGTTCCCACCCAGGGGAGGAGGTGGCAGCTGTGGATGGGGCAGTTAGGAGGAGGTGGACAAAGAGTGAGCGGTGAACGGCGACGAGTGGAGGCAGAAAGGACGGCGCAGGAAAGCCAACAATAAATAATAAAAAGAGAGGGAAAAAAGCCTCCTCACACTCGCCCGGACCCCCTGCTGGGAAATCACATTCTCTGACTCACTCCGAAGTCGTCAGCTTATCCGAACAGTAACAATCACTGAAGACACCAGCGGCGCCGCGGGAGCGCCGGGGCTTTTGGTTGGACCCAGTTTCCAAGAAATAACAACCCTCTTTTGGCCAGCGAGCGCTCAGACGGCGCAGACAGCGTCCAGGCTCTGGGCGATGACTCACCACTTAGTCAACGATGGCTGCTGCATCTCTGGAGAGCTGGGACGCATGCAGGACGGATGCCGCTGCACATGTTCAGACCTCCACGGAGCTCGTCGGCGTGAAGGCGCTGTTGTGACGATAGATCTGAGTGGTTCCGCTTTAAATGGGGCCAAAGGTAATAGAGCACAGGGCACATTTCCTGTAGATGGAGATTTGCTACTTGGTGACTTGGGGTGGTTAAATCTTAGCAGATGGCAGGACTTTCTGCTTAAGATGACTACTACAGAACACTTATGATGAAGCAAGTGCAGGGTTTGATCGTTACATACCTCATGTTTGTTGCTTTAGTGTCTTCATCTAAAGGTGAAGCTGCCAGGTGAGCGCTGTTGAGGGGAGGTAGGGTTGTTCTTTAATGTAAAGTTAGCATGATCTTATCAAATGTGAAGAGGGTAGATATCAAAAATAATAGCATATGTTTGTCTTGGCTTTCGTTAGCCTGTACATGTATATTTGCCATTTTTCTGTTAATATTGATGGAGACCTGCTGAGTGGTATGAATGAACCTATAAAGGGCCGCTACTAGCACTTAGCTAGCTAGCTAGCAAGTTCTAGCTAGCTGTGTAGCTAGCACCGCACCGCCCTTTGACTTCTGAGGCATTCTGACGTCATTACTACATGTGTATTCTGATCACTGTGCTTTGTGCAGCTAGCTAGCGAGCTAGCGTGTGTTTAATATAGTATCCGTTGCAGTAAAAGTACAGGGACCCTTTAGTAAAGACACATATCTGACAAACAGCAAAGAAACACCCCTTTATTGGATTCGTCACAGACAGTAACGCCATTACAAAGTGTTGCCAGCTGTTCGCATGCGTGCATGCACCAGGATGGAGATGTTCCCGCGGACGCACGCTTCCATCCTCCCCTTCGCTCCGCGCTGACACCCGTGTGTGAGAAGCCCCGGGCACGCGCGCGCGGGCGAGCGAGCGCGTGCCGCCTGGCGTGACTGAGCAGACAGCGGAGACAAATAGAGGAAGCGCAAAGTAGATCGGCAGTGGCGGCGGCCTCTGTCTCGGGGGAGCCGGGCCCTGGGCGAGGTGGGCTATTCTTACAGGGGGCAGGGAGAGGTCTGCAGCTCCCTGGTGCTCAGAGCGTTTTAGAGGAGCCCACATCGTATTGATGGCATCCTGGGAATGTGGGGAGGTGGTACCCAGTGACAAGTGTGACAGAGAAGGAAATGAAGTGCTGGGATGTGGATCTGATGTGAACAAGAGATGATGAGGGGACTGGGCTTGTTGGAGCCCTGGGTGAGACGCCGCAGTCCAGTATAGAACCGGGATAAACAGAACATAAAGGTTAAAGTCAGTTTAGCTCATTCATTTACCAACTGGAAATTAAATATGTTTTGGAAAAACATTGACTGCACTAAAGAAAATGCAGTTATTATGAGAAAGTCCAGAAAATAACCCCATGAAAAACTGAAACTTACTGAAGCCTCTGATGCAAGTTTTCAAACTTCTATGACACATCCATGGGATTTTCAAATGATTAGTTCCCAGAAACACCACAATGAATTCTACGGTAACTAGGTCTATTAAGCTGGATAGAAACATGTTCGCTCTTCTGTCTTATTGTAAATCCATTCGTCGACTTCCTCATATGATTGAAATCAGAACTTGAGCTTCCATCTAATATTTATTTTATTTAATATTAAATCTACATTTATTATGTAATGTTACTTTAGCTTTATTTAAGCGTTATTTTTTTTTAGTCTGATAGTTTATATAATTTTTGGTCCTCCGTACTTTTTTAAATTCAAAACTAAATTAAAAGACATAAACACGACAACAAGGATGACGTCAATCTTTAATGGCAGATGGCCTGAAATGTCTTCATTTAACATTCTCATAAAAACCTCTCGTTTTGATCGTTTTTTTTCTTCACACAAACAGCCTCTGCAATTCACTGAAATAGTTTCTCCTTACAGCGGATAAGTACGTACATTTCAACAGTACTCTATGCATCAAGAAAACAAAAAGAACACACATGCCGTGAACATGCACAGAACACACAGCTACACACAGTATACTAAACAAGAAAAGGAGTATTCTGCATTGACAGAAACAGGGGGTCATCATATTTAACTTCCAGGAACACCTGTACCGTACTGCTGGCAAAACACGCAAACATCCATTCATTCAAAGAGCATGTTTTTCTCTGAATTTCACAGTGAATTATGTAGGTAAAACAGTATTAATTTACCACACACAGTATGTTCCAATCAGTCAGATATAAACACCAACTGAAGCTCTAGAAAATTTACCAAAGGAATATACAATTAAACTTACAATAATACTTACAATGATTTATATGAGGAGCATCTTCTATGAAGTTTAAAAACGGTAATACGCATAAAAACACACAGACACACCTTATAAATACTTGATCTAATAAATTTGATGCCACACTTGGCTTTAAAAATATTTGTAAAAGCAAAAACTGCTTCAGAAAATCGGTTGATATGATGCATATTATTATTATTAATATTATTCATTACAAACACTGACTATATGATTGAACCAATCCAATATGATTGTACACTCAAACTTACACGGAGGATTGTTGTTTTCGTATTTCAGTTAATGACCTCACCTCACAGTGAAACGTGACTTAGCCTCATCAAGGATAAAGCAAGAATCAGAATTGCTTTTCTTTTTTTAAAATACAAACGTGACATGAATGAGAATTTTGGCAGCAAATGTCACAGAATTATGATCACTTGATGATATGTCTACAGCAAAGACGTTATTGCAGGCCAAGAATACACAGGATTACAAAAGGCTTGTTTTAGTCGTTCCTCTCTCCACTCACTAGTATGTGAAATCTAAATTTACAAAAGCAGGTTAAATCACGTCGGCTCCCTAAAAATAGACAAGAGAGACAAAATGCTTAAAGTGAGTATCCTTTCAGATGCAGAGTGGCTCTTTGGAGTGACACCAAAAGAGACATGCAGCAAAAAAATGTCATACTTCATAAGAAATCAGATTGAGGACTACAAAGCAGTCAAAAACAGAATAACTCCACTAGCCTAGATGCCTCTCCAGTGTAAAAAGATGCTTTTGGTCTTTTGTTCCTCTATACTCCTCCTGCTACACAGTGAAGGAGTGGGTTCCTAATTATAGCAGGGCTCAGGCTGCTCTGTATTGCAGTCACTGTGGTCACTGTACCTTCACCAACGATGGCTTATTCCTGTCAGTGCCTCTGTTTTAACGCGTCTGATTCCATCAAAGTGAAAAATCACGAGCTGGATCAGGTGTGTTTTTGTCACCCGGGGTTAACTGAGACTGCTCAGTCGAACCGAAGCAAATCAGGCACACGATTCCTACGTCTGCTGCACTCGTTAAAGACACCACACAGATACATACGAGCAAACCTAAATCCACACGGTAAGTAGAAAAGACAAGCGCAAACCTACGAGACTGCTTTGGTTTAGCAGAGCGACCGCCATCTTATAATGGCACCAAACAGAAAGGGCCAAAGTACTACTACTAATAATAATAATAACTAGAACTTATAAAAGTTCCTCACACACTTCAACACAACTTAAACCAATCGAACAAAGCTATTTCAAACATCGTCTTGATTACAAAAATACCTTTTTGTAGTTCTTTAAAATATCTAAAAATGTACAGCATTGTTTTTTTTCTTCCTTTTTTGCAAAGTCATGCTTCAACATGTATCATGGTCATAATAACATTAATATGAATGATATACATAATAGTTATAATTAGAGTCATATAATAACATTATCCAACAGCGCTTAAGCTGCACTTCCACACCCGTGGCCTTGCACTTGCACTCCTTTGGTCGGCGTTTAAGCTTGCATGTATAGAATGCAGAGCGAGAGCTAGACGGGCGATGCAGTCGACTGGCAAACGAAGGGTGCGCGTGCCTTTGTCATGCACGCCCAGTACCTTTCATGGAGGCATCAGGGGAGATGAAGCCCAAGCGCTGCTGGTAACTCTCGAGTATGTAACAGTATAAAAAAAAAAAAGTTGGGAGGCCTTTTGGGGTGAGGGGGGGTTGTACTCGATGTGTGATGGAGGCTGAGGTCCAGTATGTCCTGAGGCCCATGAGGCTGTTGCTGCTGCCTGAGAGAGACAGAGAGAGAAGAGGGGATACAAACAAGAGGTGTGAGGTTGCCATGGTCACCGCCCGTGAACACACAGCATAATGAAAACACAGGGGATCATGGGGAACCCGCCGCATGACACAAACGTGGGCAGAACATGATGCCGTGGCGGAACCAGCACGCACAGCATCTTGTTTTCTCCCTGTTTTCCCACATGATGCCAGCGCCACACATGCTTTTCTCCCACACGTCCAATAGCGCAATAGAGGGTTTGTTTTCAAAACCGAAACAAACACAGATGAAAGCTGACACGCTGTCAATACAGCTCGGCCAAGTTATGCCCGTTCCGGCAGAAGTCTTTGGCAGCGCGAGTCTGTCTCTCCACAAATCTACACTTTCAAATGTGACTCCAGCGCCAGGAGCGAGACCCGCTCTGCTTTCAGTGGCAAGGTGAGATTTGCACCTTCCGTCCTCGCCTGTTGGGATCAATGCTCGTGAAGTGTGAGCTGTGAACTCACCAACGGTGCGCTGCTCGAGAGTGCCGGAGCCACGTCAGTCCTCCCGGTTACGAATTGGACACGAGAGGCAATCAGCAACGCCTGTCACAGCCGGCCACGGCCACCATCACACATCAGGAACCTGAGGGACACAAGCCGCAGTCGCAGAGACAGCACTGAGTGTAGGTGCAGCGCTTTAGTTTAGGGTATTTTTAAATCCGCAGCCACCGCACATTTATGGTTTCTACTTTATACTCGGCTTCAGTATCTAAGAATGACCTGAAAAAATGTGTAAAACATGTGTGTCTGTTCGGGGTGGTTTGCATGCTCCAGTTTAAAACAAACGAAATGTCCAATACCGCTATAACACACAGGCCAAGATGTGTGGAAATTTACTGGAATCAAGATTGTTAAACACTCCCAAATACTTTTGGATGGAATTTGATGTAACCTAGAAAAACAATGCAGGGTTGAAATAGAAATGAATAAAATCACACAGTTTACGTTAAAGCATTTTGTCATTTTGTTTTGCAGTCAAATTATTTTGAACTAGAATTAGCAGCAGCTTCACTTGCTTCATGTCCCAGAGCTGAGCATGTACATTGACTGCGAAACCACTCAACAACACCAAAACTAGTGTTGCCAACACTAATATTAACAGCGAATCAGAGAACGTGCCACACGCGACGATGCGCCTCAGACCAGACTCCACTAGGACGGTGTAAGTGGAGCTTGGTCATCACACGCTCACTGACTTTACTCAGAGAAAAGGAAACTCTCCACCAGGAGGAACAGACATTGACTCCCACTAAGTAAACAAACAGCAGACTCTGAAAGACACTTCAGTTTTGGCTAAAGGGCCCTATTTTTTATAAATGCAATTTGCATTGTTGTTTGTGTTTAAGGCAAACTAAAGTTCAAGTTGCCAAACTCATCAATTGTTGATGTGCAATTGCTGCGCTAAATGATCTCGAACTTAGAGTTGAGCTTGGTTGAGCTTGCTAGAAGTTGGTTACTCTGACACTTATGGTGAACTCCTGCCCAACAACCACATCTCCTCTGATCCCCAGACCAGAACTCCCACCACCAGCAGGCCGCGGACAAAAGGTCACGGCTCCAACCCCACTCACCCGTCCCCAGATGCATCTCCAGAAATAGACATCTCTCGGAGACTGCAGTAACCTGGGTTCAAGGGGGGGAGGGAGGGGGAAACCCTCTGGAACAATAAACAATTAGTAAACTCAACATGACCTAAGGTGAAGGAAGCAGAGACAGATACGGGGCAAACGAGTGGGGAACTGCCTCCCCGTCCGACGGCGTGTTTTCGCAGGGCCACGGCTGGCGTAGCTAATGCCCTGTTGCGCGTTCAGCCAAGGATGAGGGAATCGATGCTCCGTGGCGTCGCTCGGCTGAGCTGATGCGACGCATACTTCCAGACCAGCGTGTTTGTTCTGGCTGAGACGCCAAGGTTAAAGACTGGGTTGATCATTGAACATGTCTGTGCAGGTTAGGAAAAAGCTTTAGTGATATGCAGGCTTAATGTGTTACATGCAATAGCTCAGCCCAGGCGCATAACGCGAGCTGGGTAAACAAGAAGTGTTTGAGAATGTGGCTCCACTTCTCATCAATCCGTTCAAGGTTTTTGTTTCCGTTTCAACGAGGCTTCACAGAACAAACATCTCTGACTTGTGCTGCCAATAAGCAAAGACTTGTTAACATTGGTCACCTCTACTTTACACCACTATGTAAAAGGAAACAAATGTAACCAATATCATCACAGAAGGTGTTTTTAACAACAGATTTTTGTTTTGTCGACTAATGAACTGTGTTGATTCAGGTATTTCTATGCCACTGATAAGAACAGATTTAAAATACTGGTTTTAACAAATGAATTTTGTAGAAACTTTAATAAAGCCTTTTTATTAGGCATTAATGAGGCCACCAGCGACTGTATATTTAAACAAGTAATTCTTGATCTGAGAAAGAGGTGAGAAAATATTGCCTTTGTCATGATAATATTTTAAACAATATTATTAGCCAATAACAGTCATTAAGAATAATAAATTGTTTAAATTATTCTTCCATAGATACATTTGTTTGGATCTTGGATTATTGATTCGTGGGGCTAAAATTTAGGTTTGTTGAAATTTTCACATGTTGAGAAAGAAACACAAGTAAACACTGATGGGACATGGTCAGAGTTACATTGCAGATGCAATGAGACTAGCAAAGAAATCCAAGTGGACCTTTAAGATCTCTACCTGTGCAGCTTGGTCATGAAAAGCTCCCCCATGTGAAGCCCCTTTAATCCGCACTAAAGCCCTTAGGCCCTGGCTGTGTTTCTCACATACCAGCAATAGCTGGTGGAGCTGGGTGGTGATGAATGCAGCTGCTGACATGTATCCAGCTCCTTAGACCCAGTGCATGGACGGGGCCACGCTCTAGCTACAGCTCCAGCTACAGCCCGTGTGTTATGTCAGAAGGTGGTAAGGAAACAAAAGAAGGAAAAGTCCCTTCTCCACATAACAAGAGGCCCCCGCTGGTCCTCAGCCAGAACCGCTGGGGAAAAAGGTGCCTCCACGAGAAATACACAAATAAGCAAGATAGGAGGAGACGCACAACACTACCCATTTTGTCAGATGGAAAATCCGGATTAGGTTTCTCTCCAGTTCACTAGGCCTTCGTGTCCACCACTGGACCGGCTCTGGACGTGGCTCCTGTGCTGGAGCATGAATGTCAGATTTAATTTGGCTTCACTAACATTCAGACGAATGAGTAGTATGAGCCTCCAGGGGAACTACACTAACAACAAGTCAGAGTACAGTAGGTTCAAGAAGTCAGCTACCTGTTCCAACCTGCAGGAAGTGGCGTTGCTGTGAATAAAGGTTTCCATCCGTTGGACAGGACGACAGGTGATTGGGGCGACTCATTATCAGTCGCGACTCAAGATCTGAGCACTCCTCTGTTTCAGCTGTTCACACACAGACACAGATGTCTCCCATGGATACACTCCACATACTTGGACTGTGAGTGGTCCCCATCTGCTGGATGCCAAGACAACCACTGACCAACCGCAAGCCTCTCAGGCCTGTGGAGCTGGAGGCCTGTCTGAATTCCCATTGTGAAGGTTTACAGTTGCTTCGTCACTGGCCGGAGCATACGGCCCAACGCTAGCAGACACGCACAGCCTCACACCTCAGTCAAGTTTATTCTTGCTAGCATCGTTACACAAGTGCGTTGCACAAATAATTGCCACGGTTGTTGCAGCTTGCATCATGACACTTGTAGGAGCATTCCCAACTTGACCGTGTCTGTTTTACAGGCCAAGAAAAGCTGAAAGACACGAGGTCTGCTACAGCTGCAAAGTATCAGGGTTGGAAACAAAGCAAACAAAGGTTAACTCAACACGGACGCTTCACTGCAGGAAACGGCAGGAATTCTTCTTCTTAGTCCGAGTCATGAGGATTATTAGTGTTAGAAAGCAGCCAGTTATTTGTTAGCTTTAAGTTGTAAGTTGTTAATGTTCGTATGTTCGTCATGTTTATTTGTCAGTTGTGAGTTCTGAATCATTTGTAGTACAAATCCACAGACCTCAGCTTCCCTGAGGCGCAGCGTTTACTGCCAGGTCTGCGGTTTTGCAATACAACAAACTTCTTGATGCTCCGACTACCACAGACAGTGAAAACTCTTTTCACTTCACCCCTGCGCTGGTGCAGTAGCAAAAACCCCCACAACTACACCAAAACACATCAGAAGGCACCGAATGGTTTTGTCTGTAAGCCTTCGAATGTCTATCTCCCGAAGTTGCTGGTAATCATCACATCACAGTATTTGGACTGGACGTCTCAGCTTCACCTCACCCTCCACTGTGAAACGGATGCAGGGATGTTGTTTCAGCGAGGCGCTAATATCCACTGGGGCAGCGCGACCAGCCAAATGACTTCCTCCTGGTTTGATAGAGCAATAATTACTTCCACCGAGCCCCTCCCGCCTCCACTCCCTTCCTCCTCTACCCCCACGACAGACAAGGAAAACCCAACAAACAAACACTGAGTCGGTCCAACACGCGTTCGACATCCAGGATGCAGAGTTGGAAGAGGAGACAACACAGGACTAGCAGCAATCAGCAGCCTGATGAATGTTAGCCTCCTCGCTACCACCACCACCACCACCACCACCCGCCCACTCGCCACCGACTCCCTGCGGGGTCAAAGGAACATGTTTCTTCCTGTCCCAAGACGTTAGAGGAAGGCTGGTGGTGACAGTGTGACTGGCGCCGAGCAGACACACGCAGGCGAGCTGGGGATTTGTTGTGCTCCTGCTTTTTTCAACCCATGCACAACAGCGCTCAGCTTTTCTGAGCACACGTGTGGTTGCGCTCGACTCCTTGTCCTGTGTACTGTCTGCAGCGCCGTCAGAATTAATACATGTGTGATTTATTTGGAATAAAGCTCCATGCTAATCACTTTTTAATAAAAGAGTCATAGAAACGGGCCCTGCAGCGGTACCCAGGTACCTTAACAGCTCACGGTGCTCATCCTTCGGTGTTCCTATGCCGCCGTCTTTATAATTCTCCACCGACTAGTTTCCCGTAATGCAAAAATGCCAAAAACCCTTTTTAAATTAAAAAATGTATTTCATCCTGCCACAGTTTGACAAAATGACAAACATACCCTAATATCTGCTGTGCGGGGCCAACAGTGTTACAAGATAATAATGAGTGTTTATTGTGAAACTGTTATATGTGGAACCATAACAAACTTTCCCTAAAGAATAATAAATATGAGGAGGAACCAATAACTTTCTCTCATCCTGCACAAAAACTACTCAGTGTGGATCATCTGAAACCAAATTTACTTGCCGTAATTGACTTTCAGTGCAAAAAACATGACACAAAAAATATACATTAACTCGTTTTTCTGGCTTTCAGTTCCTCTGATCAATATTTTAAGAGTGAAGGAATAATGTGAAAGGACTCCTTGCTATCAACAGATCCACAGAGCATTATCCCCACTCCTCTCAGCTCCTCCTGGCATTTTAGCCTCTCGGTACTTTAGTGACTTTCACCACTGGTTATAATAAAATCACAGATCAAAGCAGCTGACATTAGCATTTTGGTGGTATTTGCTGAGCTCTACACCATCTGTTTAGTTAAAACACTGGCGTCGGAGCTTGTTGCCGATTCTGTTTGACTCGCTACCTTTGATGCCGCAGATCAAGAGTCACATCAATGGCAGAAGTCAACCTTGTGTATCCTGCGACCTGACTGGGGGGAAATTTAAATAGCAGCTTTCAAGTCTTATGATGATACGCGAGAAGTGGCCACAGGTTCTTTGACCCAGTGGGTTTCACTCTCCACATTAATTCAAACAGGCTAACAGGTTAACGAGTTGTGTTCAAAGTCAGTGCGGGTGGATTTTTTTTTCCATGTGGCGTTTGAGGGCATAAAGAGGACGCACGTTTGACGCAAACACCCTGTGCGCCAAGTACCATCTTGTGATATTCTCGATTCATGTTTAGGAATATCTGTGCGCCTGTTTAAACAACGTGTCATAATATTTACTGAAGTATTTTCCAGGCAGAGCCTGACGTACACTTCATTGTCACAGTAGGACGAAGGGCTTGAGTGTGTGTTTGTGTTGTTACTCACACATACTTCAGCAGAACTGCCTGGACTTCCATCCCTGAGGAGTTCCATCTGCAGGTGGGAGCCAGCGAATCTAAACACATACAGTCACACAAACATATACAGGATTCATATTTATGTTAACTTATTATACCAACATCACTATAAGTCAGACTGCCACCATTGTTGTTTTATCCTCATAACACACGATAACTAACCCACTTGTTTAATCTACTGTATACTGGATCTCGCCTCTCTCTGTTGCTAGATCGGTCCTGTTTTACCTTTAACTACCTTTACACTATATGTGAATATTTCGTAAATGATGTTTACTTGACAGTTGAAGTTATCTTACAGATACAAAGGTTACAGCAGAACAATGTGCTCTCTGTTTCTTAATAGTTTTACAGTAAAAGACCATCTATTATTAATGGTCACATGTTTGCAACATTTCCACATAACCACACAATCATCTGTTTGTATAAAAATGAAGTTCACATGGTGTCAGACAACAACAGGAAACACTGTTCCATTAGCATTTTGCGCTCTCACTAGCAGAGATTTTGGTAGCGGACTAACCAGAGAACAAAGGAGCTGAGCGCACGTTAAAATAAATGGGTTTATCATTTAGTCTCCAGCGGATAGAGGAATGTTTTCCACAATAGCATGAGTTACAGATCAGAAGACGATTCCCACCCCCCTCCACCACTGAAATCACAAAGCCAGATTGTCTTTGTGTGTCAGTTTGTCCTCACATGTCTAAAGCATTTGGGAAAATGCCAGCTAGGCACATTCAGCGTATGCTCATTTCCAATTCTGACATCATCTTAGCCTCAGCTTCAGTGTCTTCGCTGGAGGCCTTTATACTAAAATTACCTTAGTATCTGCATTATATATGGAAACATACAGTACTCCACAGCAGAGATGAAAGACAAAACTAGATACTTATATACTGTAACATTTCGACCCTAAGACACTGCAAAGTACTGCAGGATTAACGCAAGCTGGAAAACCGAGCAATCGAGAATTCTGAAAAAAATACTTTTAATACTGCGATTTTATCAGGGTCAGTCAGAATCAAATAAGCGTCATGAGAGGAACTTTGAGCGCTCAATAATGAACTGCTATGTAAACTCAGTGGAGCTGTGCAGATTAAAACAACTGAATAAACTGGATCATGGTTGGTGGAGCAAAGGGATTTAATTAAAGGAGCAAGTGATGATGTAACCTTTTAGAATTGTGGGGCACTAATAATGGGCCTTGGTTCTGTTCAGGATCCACTGTCAATTGAACATTTGTTAAGATGGTTACTTTTCAGGGAATCCAGCTATTTCAGGTGTTCTTAGAAGTCAAGTCTACCCAAAGGTCACCTCTCTTACATCTCCGAATGCAGTTTAAAGGCTGGAGAGTGAGATTAGTTTAGTTGAGTTCGATTCCTGGAAGTGGGATCGTGTAGCAGCTTCTCTCATGAGGAGGGTAAAACAGCATTACGCGCCTGCAAAAACGAACTACGCCCTGCAAATTAAATATTTATGAAATCACTAATTTCACTATCAAACAAACTGAATTAGATCAAATTCCTGATTCATTTCCTGCTTTCATGGTGTCCAGCAACGGCCAATGATCGTGACTGACCAGCATTTAGAAATGGTGGCTTATAGAAATCTCCATCTAATGATCTGTAATCGGACGCAACGTTACATTTTCTGTTCCAGTAAATGAACCAATGGCAGTGACTTGGTGGTGTGTGCTCTGTGGACGGAGCAGACAGTGATTTCAGTGCTTGGCGGTGACAGCGGTTGGTGAAATGGCCTCAGAGAGGGAGGTGCGGGGGGTGGAGGCGTGGGGCTCGGGTGCTGCGGGTTACCTGAGCGTGGAGCGAGGAGGGGTAGGTGAAAGCAGGTGGGAGGGCCGGCGACAGCTCCGCCGGGTACAGAGGGTATGACGCCCACACGTCTGGGCTGCTGGGATATAGAGCAGGCACTGTGAGCTCATCTGTGGAAAGAAGAAGAGGAGGAGCGGCGTGAGGAGAGAGGCCAGTGGACGGGTGGGTGGCTAGAGAGACAGGGTGGAGGTGGCGGCACTGGTAGAGGTGTGGAGGTGCACTGCAGGTGATTGGAAAACTGAAGCAGTTTCCCTATCCTCAAGTAATGAAATGCTAATGAAACCCATTGTCCAAACATCCTGGAAGTTCTACCATAGCTCCATGTTTACTAGCTTGCTAACAACCGCGGGACGCTAACGTTAAGCTTCCACATCAATGGATCAGAGTCAGTGAAGCCAAATGTAGGCGCTATTGGTGGTTACGCTACAGTTAGCATCTCTGTGCTGCCCCTTTACAGCCAACAACATCCAAGCTAACTCTACATTTGCCAAACAAAGAAACTGTAGGTGAAACATGCAGGGTTCAGAATAACGTATGCGTGTAAATGCGGGATTTAAATGAAAAGAAAATGACATGACTGAACTATGGCATATGGTCATTAAACGGACTAGCACAGGTGCAGCCGCTAGCTAGCAGAACTGATGCTCGTCAGCTATGTACGTATAAAAGTTAACGGTGTGAAGCAGCAGCCAAGACAATGACGGAGTCGACTCTAAGCTGGAGGAGAAGCTAAAAGGAAACCATGTCAGACATTGATTTATTCAGAGTCAAGTGTAAAGTAACTGAAACAAGAGCGTAGTGCATGAATGCAGAGATAGGTAACTGTGCAGACTGGTACAGAGGGAGTAAACAACACCTCATTGGAGAAATATCAGATGTGAGGAGTATTTTCCCTTGGTTTCCTGGTTACAGTTTATCAAAGCATGAATCAGAAAATGGCTGATATAAACATCTCTTATCAGGAAATGACAGCAATTTCTCTCCTGGTGATTACGTCATGGTTTCATTAATCGTTTCCTTCCATTTTCCACTGGGGCCTCGAGTACACACCCTCACTGTGGCAAAAAAAACTAAATCCAAGATAAGAGCAGTTCGGTCATTCAGCAAGAATGTACAACCACAGCTGGCTTATGTTCAACTATCAATGGCTGATTCCTGCAGATTCTTTAAACCACTGGAAATTTTTAACTCAGTGGCACAAAGGGTACAGAGCTGTAAATGCCATATGCACCTCCAGTCCAGATTATCTGACTAATGCCTAACAAACATGAACATAGCTTTTATGAATCATTAATCAAACAGTGGGCTTGTGTGTGAGTGGGAGCGCTATCAAATTAACCCGTAACCCAAAACAACAGCATGAGATTTTAAAGTGTGTTTTGGCCACTCATTGATGAAGAAAGTCAGTAAAAGAGAAATCTATCGTACTTTGTGAAAGTAAAAAGCAGCTAAAACACAAATACTCATCTACTCCTTACAAACGACCTCCCAAAAGGAAGCAGCTGTCCAGTCACCTCAAGCAACAGGAAGTCGGCGTCCAAGGGCTGCAGCCGAGCAGACGGACAACAGGACAAGCTCACGGACAGACAGACGAAAGCTGAGAGTACTCACAGGGGTCTCTGCTAATGAACTGTGGCCCTGGGCTCTGCTGGGACGGAGGGGGGTTGGGGGTGCCGACCAGCTTGTTCTTGGCCATCTTGGTGTTGGCCTTGGCGAACTCCAGCCGCAGGGTCTGTGGGATCTCTGGGTCGAACCTCACCCCCTCGTATCACAAAGAAACATATGTAAATAAACTGCTTTTTACAAAATGTCTGAATAGCTGATGATTTATTAAAACCAAAAAAGGACGAATAAAACAAGTGTGAGATCTGACTGATACAAATGTTTCTCTTCAGTTAAACAATAGCCATTTCCATTGTGTTTACATGTGACTGGATGCTTTCTGTTGCTGAGAACTCAAGGATTACACCATTATTCTGGTTCGGGTGACACTCGCGACTAAAAATCAGAACCCGATGACACAAACCTGGCTAGTGGCTCGTTTGCACCACAGGCAGGCGAGCCGCAGTGCCCTCGCTATGCTCCCCACTGACTGTAATACTGTAATTTAATACCATGACATCAAATCCCCCTTTTGCATCACATACACAAAGCATCAGCTTCAAGTGAGACGTGCCGATGCTAAAAGTCATAGCTCACTGCTCATGACAAACAGACTTTTTTCTCATGTTGATATAATAAGTCTTTACATCCACAGGCGTCTAAATTATTCTTCTCAACTTTTGCCTGAAGAAATAGGAGTAATGTGAAATAAACAAAAGGCCTCCCAGAAACAAAGCTGCCTGCTGTTTACTTGGGCTCAACAAGCCAAGGAAGGATTTCACCAGTGACTTTGACCTCGTTTGGTCGTCTGCGAAAGACGTGCAGAAAAACACAGGAGGTCAAATCAGCGGAGGAGTAAAGCAATCAGGAGTAAAGTTCTCTCCAGCTAAAGTGCGTGAAGCAGGGAGGATGGGTTTCCCTGCCCGGCCCTGCAAGCTCGGGCAAAGCTGGGCTGGAACAAGCGAGGGATGAATCTTCTCATGAAGGGAAGGGTATTAACTGGGATTGCCTTGGCTCAATGCACTTTGCAGCGTCTGCCAGTCAAGGAGGTAGCGGTATAATAAGGTACATGGTTATAATGAGGCCTGAGCACATCCCTGCTCCAACTGTGTTGATTCTCTACCATGAAATCGGTTTGTTGGCTTCTTAGAGCTTCTGCATGTGTTGTTTAGGTGATCGTTACAATACTTTGTAATGGTGTGGTTGCAGAACTCATATTGCTGAAATGCTTTAAGCTCTGATAGTTCAGAGGAAATACAACAGCACTATCATGATGGGGGAAACAAAATCTTCTCTTTCCTGCAGTCTTTTCCCATATTTCAATATGCAGATAGATGTTTGCAAACTCTGGCTTATCTCCATATGACCCCCGGGACTTAACTTTCCCCTGAAAAACAAGAGCACTCCTCAATTGTCAGCCCCATAGAGCGATTCTGTGGAAACAGTCTGACTATTGTGGGCTCGTAATAAGATGATAATTTTTCTCCTTTCTTCAACTCTCAGCTCTGCCTTTGATGCGCACCAACATGTCGACATCTAAAAGTTGACAGATTCTGCTCTGGTTGTCATGGTCCCACTTTGGCTGGATGATAAAACTGATCTTTTTCTGTGACAAAGAAGTAAACAAAAACCTTAAGAAGTGATTGAAGGGGCGGCGTATATGTAAAAAAAAAAAAAAAGGATGGGAAAATAAAGCTGTGTGAGAGCGGGTGTTCATTACTGTCTATTTTTTGTTTCGATAAAACCCTGTGAGTCTGCCTCATCAAGGCTTTCTACTGAGCCACGTCCTGACAGATTAAAATTAAACCCTGGATCAGTATCTTCTATTTATATGTGAAAGAAGAGCTAATTTTCCTCCTGACCTTGCACCATCTATCACAAAGCTTTAAGAAAAAAACACTTTATTTACCCAAGCGTTAAGACATCCATACGTTTGGTCTTCACCACCTTTATTTTGGAATTTTGCGTGTGATGGAAAATTAAGAAACGTCTGCCGTGCCCTGATATTTAATGCATTAGCACAAAATGCTGAAAGATGCAGTTCCAAGTCATCACAAGATGTACTAGCGCTTGAGCACAAAGAGGGCATGACACTTACATTCAAGGCATTCTTAGCAGCCTCCGCCTCTGATCGACTGTCAAAGCTGACAAACCCCACTGGCTGGGGAGACAAGAAGACAGAACAAAAGGAAGAAACATGGTTTAGGGCAGAAAACTGAGTCGGCATTTCTGTCTGAGTGACACAGACATGTTCCTTTATATATTTTTTTCCTAATCAGACCCCTCTCCCCCCTCGCGCTCTGCCTCCGGCCCTGTTTATTAAACCGTGGCGACACCGAGGGAGAGAGAGGGAGAGACGTGGAGGCCGGACGCTCACTTTGCACGGGGAGAGTTCATCATCCCGCTCCCCTTTGCCCAAATACGGGCAATGTGCACGGGCGAGCGAGTCGTGAGAGAGGCAGAGAGGAGGGGAGCGCGAAGGGGGAGGCTGAAAAAGGAGAGGAGATGGGGACGGACGAAAGGAAGACAAATGGGGATGGTGGGAATGAGGATTTATAGGTGAAAGGTGAGAACAGGTAGGACGGCTTTTAGCCCGTGCACAAACTGGGTCGTGAGTGGACAACAAGGCAACACGTTGGTGCTGCAGTAGAAAAGGTGAGCGAGGCGACGCAAAAGGAAAACAAATCAACAGCGACGAACACAAAGACGCAGGTTGTCGGATTTCTGAGCAGCGTTGCAGAGAGAATACTCGTTTTTTCCCCCAACGTGTGTGTGTGAATGAGGATGTTGGGGGAGGTTGTGTTGCTCCCACCGGGCTGAACTGCTGCGTGTGATCTGAAGCAGTCTAGGGTTATGGGAATTTCGCACAAGTAAAGTGAAGAGAAGGAGGAGGAGAAAAAAAACATGCAACAAGAAAAAAAAAAAAAAGAAAAGGCCGACTAAGTGAAGACGTCAGGAGGAGGAAGCGTAGAAGGAATATAAATAGAAAGGGCCTGAGATCTGCCTCTTGCTATATATGGAAATAGCTGTGAAAGAGGAGGGAGATCAATTGATTTAAGTTGCTATTGTCATTGCCATTAGCTGAGAGAAGAGTCGCTGCAAGCGGCGCCGCACAGCACAGAGAGCCGAGAAGAAGCGCTTTAAAGCACAGAGTCCAGGCCCGACTGCACCGAGGGCAGGACGGAATCAAAACCCACGGAACTAAACACTAGAGCTGCGGCCATTACATGCACACGTTTAGTATTTGTACACCTACAAACACATGACGTGGAGCTTCTGATGAAACCATGACCGTATTAAATTTTTATGGCACCAGAAAGAACACATTAGCACAACAAACCTCACTGATAAAGTTTGAACTAGTAATGGCGCTAAAATAGCTGCTAAGTGCCTTGTGAGGTCTTTTAGTAGAACGCGACTCGACGGATTGGGGGAAAATCCCAACACACGCAGGGAAATTTCCCCTCCGCTCCAAGTCTGGCCTTTGTTCTTCCCTGTAGCCGTACCGTACGCAGCGCAGCCGCTCTAAATCGCCCTAAACCCTTCTAATGAGAATGTCATGTCTTCATGGGAGACAGTGTGATGTGGTAATAAGTACACTGACATGAAGCTAAATTGCTTAACTCTGGATGTGGACACCTGCCAGCCGAGCTCATTTTCAGCTCTGCGCCCCTGGAGGCGAAACGCGCCCGTCAGTACTGCTCCTGTCAAAACGCTTGCTTTGACACCTCAAAATTCTTTTTTCCCCCCGTCTTCCTTCCCATCCCACCGGAGTCGACTGCAACTACAAGCCCACTATCTGTCTGCCCAAGGCAAGCCGGCGCAACACTTCCCTCCTCCTCGAGTAAGCCTGTGTTTTCCTATTGCAGGTATTTCCTGACAAAAGGTGATAATCCGTCACTGTCAACGAGACGAAATGTAAAAGGTGTTGATGAGCTGGCGATGATTCTATTCTATTACATATACGGCTTCTGTAAACAGCGACCGACTGATGGCTTCATTCATCAGACGGTCGCTGCTCGGTGCGTCTGGGAACATACCTGTTTGGAGGTGAGCTTTATCAAGGAGCCTTCATAGCCCTGGAAAGAGAAAACAGCCACAAATGTGAAAGAGGAAACCGCCTCGGAGAAAGATATTTTAGGAATTGTAATGCTTAGTGTAGGTTAGATTAGTAAAACTTATTTGCAGTGGCTCCTGTAAAGGCCATATAAGCAGCACTGCGGCGTCTTAACCTGATTAATAGAGATTTACTGTTTTCAGCAATCATGATAGAAACCATTTATTCAGCGTTCAGTCTGAAAGCATTATCTAAGTGAAAAATTAGATGCACTTCAATTGTCCCATTATTCACTTTAACTGTGCCGCAGCGCCATTAAAGGGCATTACCCTGGGCGACGGTCTAAACATGCGATGGTGCAGAATCCGCCGTTCACTTAAAGCGGGTTCTTGTTCTGAGCTAACGCAAGCAGGTCGCCTTTCTGTGAGCCGCGTTCCCAGACTTCCCACGGATCCAGACCAGGTCCACGCTCGCCTCCAGCAACACGCACTTGAAGCTCGATGGAGAGTTTCCACCGCCGTTTGTTTCATCGCCATTAATGGAGGTCCCATTGACTGCTGCTAAGAATAGCTGCAACCCATCCATTTAAAACATACAAACATACCTTAAATGGCCTGAACAGGAGATAGAGCTCCCGCGGCTTAATATCCAGCGGTAGCCCACTGACAAATAGCGTTCGGACCTGAGGAAGACAAGAGAGAGATCATGTATTTTTCATTAACCTCGGCGGGTTATAAATAGCCACCTGGCAGTAACAGATGAGGTTATGAGGAGAGACGCTGAGCAGGAGTTAAACGCTTCCCCGGCTCGGCCGCGCACTGGATAGACTTTTCAAGCACTGATAGGATTCCTCTCAGCTCGGCTCCGCTATCATACTTTCCTAGCGTTGCCGTTCTCCTGCGAAATCTACGGCCTGCTGTGTTTTATGGCCAATCCTCCCGCGCAGCTGTAGCCTCCGTTTTACATTTGAACTCTTCAACTCGCAACTCGAGCTTCCACTGCTGGGGAATTACTACGTATATGTTAGTGTGTACAGCGGACCGAAGGAGGCCGTCGCTGCTGTGATACGTCGCGAGTCAAGGACAGTGGAACGGAGGAATGTGTTATCATCCTTCAGTCCTCAGTGCTGCAGCTTTGCTATGGTTTGAGCTTGTCAAACTTTAAACCCACCATATTATTGAGAATCGTTTAATTCTCACAGTTCCTGCAGGTTGGCTGACGTGTCTATAAAGGCGTGTGTGAACAGCACATTTTGTAACAGGAAAATTCTCGTAAAACATAATTTTGGTTGTAAATTGTATAAACAACAAGCGTCAGCACAACTTTTAACCCTTACATTAACAAAAGTAAAACAAAACATTTTTCCAATGAAATATTATCATGTGATCATTTCATAATGTTGAGACAGTTGTCAGTCAATTAGATTGCTGATTTCAGAATAAAACGCGTGGATAGGCATTTACACAGAGTAGATTCAGAGCTCCCAGATTCATTAGGTGCTGGGTTCACAACTCAGGGGACAAAGGAACTGCTGAACCAACACTACACCTCACTCCCACATGTAACCTGACACGCACCGCTGATGCCAAAGCCGGAGCGACACACAAACAAAGGCACTTAGCAACTGGGGAAGCAACGGCAAGCGCCAAACCGACCATCCAGTCAAAAAAAAAAAAAAAAAAGAGAAATCTCACCTCGCCGACTTTCTCACCTTCCCTCTTATCTTATCGGAGCTGAGCTGAACCCTGCAGGGCCGTCGCTGGCCTCTGTCTCAGGCAGGTCTGTTTAAATAACCTCCATTGAGAGTCTCCTTACATGGAGCTACGTGGGAACAAAGGGCCGGATCAATCAGCGAGGGCACTCACTGAGCTTTTCAGGCCCGTGAAACAAACAGTGTGTGTAAAAACACGAGCCCTATAAAATTTTAAAAAGCCGCGAGCGAGCAACCAGAGCTTCACGTGCCAAAAACACACGGGTTGAAGCTGCGCGTGACCACAAAAAGACGCCAAAAGGCTTCAGAAGTGAGAGGATCTCACGTTGGACGCCTCACCGAGTAACTGCAGATTTATTCCCCACTCCTAACTGAAATTAAGAATAGCTATAAAGCAAATATACTGCCTCTAATGTGGGCCCATCTCAACGTTCACCCCAAACAGGAGATTGGCAGACAGCCTCAAGAAAATCTTAGTCATCTAATCCTTCCATGCCAAGTTATCTGAGATCCCATCTCTGATTTACCACTTGTTTCAGGTCAGGGGACTAATAGACACCCAGAGACGGATTCGCTGCACAGGTTCAGACGAATGAGCGCTCCGCTCGGAACAATGGGACATTCTTGGCTGCGCCGAGCCTCGTTCCCGAGACTTCCTGACGTCAGCTGTTGTGATATATGACTGCGCGGAGCGGAGCGCACGCGCCGGATGCGAGGCGTCAGACACCCCCCCACCCCCTCCCCCGCACACATCTGCTGTTGATTACGGTATCGGTGTTTACTGACGTTGCCCCGGGACGAGCCAGGAAAGGCAGAGTCGTGCGCCTGATGCCACCGGGGGAAGTGAGACATCAAAGTTTCAGGGCTCAACTATAACAGTCGGGCCGATTCTGCAGATTCCGTAGAAAGATAAACCCGCTGCCACTTTTTATTGGGTTTTAGAGGCACCGTTTTATTGGCTCCTTGTGACTCACATACCTGCATAGCGTCGAGTGGCCGGTTACGGACCTTTGAATCATTGACCATTTATGGCTCGCTCAGGCGAGCTCCTATCAAAAACAGCAGCCTCTACCCACCACGAGCCAGCGGAGCACTCCACAGCCGGCGCACCAGCGCGGTTCCCTGGCAACGAAGCGCGGAGAGCGGCGCCCCGGGCCAAAGGCATCAGATCTTATTAAGGCCAGCTCTGCAGCGAGTCCCGCAAGATCAATGCACCTCTAAGCAGAGATCCTTGACTCCACCAGGCTCAGATGAAGTTATCACCCTGCTGACGCTCGGCCGCGATGGCACCATCGCGGCGTTGGGGAGGTGAAAGAACCTAAGGAAGCGCTCAGTTGTTCCCGAGGAAGAGGAAAAGCTGCAAGCGATGCCATCAGCTTTCTACTTAAAAATAATAAATGAAAACATACATTTTTAATCATCTAATCGCTTCTGCTCTGCTGGGAACAACGTGCACGAACAACGGCATCGGACCTTCAACAACACGTTCCGTGTGTCACGGTCGGACGAACCTGGGAGCTTCTCCGATCCCCTGACTGCTCGTCTTTCACGCTCCATTTGACTTGTTGCTGCGTTTTCGAGATGAATTAACTTTATGGGCACAGTCCAGCCAAGACTGATGGGCAGACCTTGAAAAAATTAGATCGCAATAAACCTGAATTAACCTTTAACCGAGCCGGTTTAAGGAGCATAGTAAAAGGATGATACCTTTGCTGTTGAGCTAAAACATCTGGCCCCGAAAAGTTCCACCGGTGAATGTTCTGGAAGCTCACGTTATGGAAGAAACGCGTTGAAACCAGGAGACCGACCTACAAGCCAGGAGGAGACACTTGATTTGTCTAATTAAACAACCCTGTGCCTGGAATGGCTCGTTATCGTCTGCCACACTGCGTGACTCCCTCAGATATGTGCTCCGAGTTTAATTTAGCGCTCTATCCCGTTCATTCTGGTTGTTAATGAAGGACACAGCCTCGGTGTGATATGAGACGGTGACCGTGTGCCTCTTTCCGCCTCAACGCCATGTGTGGCGGCTCCGACCCTGAAGCCTTGAAAGCGCCGGCGCAGTCGCCCATTGTAGCACCTGCGCATGCAACAACGTTGCCATTAAGTTCAGAGGGAATCTCTCCCTTTCCGAATTTCCGAATTTGGAGTTTGCTTTGACCACGCTCAAATCAAAGTCAACCCATAAGACTGTGTGAGCTCAGGGCGAGTTGAAGTTTCTTGCGTCAGTTGAACGGCGCGTTATTAAAAAACAGCTCGACGGGACTCCTACACTCCTTTCCTATCTCGCTTGTCACTGCTCAGTGTTGCCATCGCTCTCCATCATCCTCACTTTCCCCCCCTCCCCTCCCCTCCCCTCCCTTCACGTTCCTGTCAGAGAATGTGAAGAGTGAGAGGCTGCAGGCCCGAGAGGTGTCGAGCAGCCATAAATGGATGGCTGCGTTTGTCTGTTAATCACCCGGGTTCGACAGGTCAAGTTTCACATTCAGGGTCGGAGGTCGAGGGGTTAAGCTCAGGCTTTTGAGCGGGTCAGGGTTCAAACTGTGGGCTTGAGTCAACGCCAGCGATCAGACGGCGCTCAGATAGTCCTCCTTCTGTCCACGCTGACAATTACAGCTCAGTGCAGCTCTGTAAATGTTCCAACAGGTTAACCTTCAAAAAGACATCAAAAACACATGACCTAGCAAAAGCTACTGCGCGCTGTATTCCTTCTCCTTTCCGGACGCCTTGCTCTCCTTTGAATCTGGGGAGGATTCTCACTCCATCGTCACCTGTTGCTGACGTTGACCCAAACACCTCGGGTGCCGCCCGGACGACGCGGTCCCGTTCACAGATCGTCAGCCACACGTCCGTTCTGGCTCCTGTTCCGTCGCCTCGGACTTCATTAGAATGTCCATAGTAGCGAGCTTCCTTCCTCCTTCCTCATATCCGATGAGTTCTGATGAATAGACTTAACATTCCAAAGCTCTCATTAACAGGAGCTAATCAGCTAAGTCCATGTCGGCCCATCCTGGACTCTTTGTTGCCAAGTGGACCCTTTACACGGTTCGGTTCTGAGACTGGCGAGTCAACAGGGGACACCATTCAATAAGAATTCCTGCGGTTGAGCATTTAGTTTAGGTTTTTAATTGTTGTTGGCCCCAATCCTAAGAGGTTTGACCTCGGATGGCTAACTTTGTCTGCAGAGACAAAAGGCTGCTGGCGCACGGTGGGAGGGTCGGACGGACGGACGATCCCCCCGTCAGCGCCAGCGTCTGCCTCACTGCCGTCTCCACGTCCCGTGACCATAAACGGCCCTCTTGTTCAAATCCCTCGGGGGGGGGGTGCTTCAACATATAGACCGATATATGAGGAGTTTGTCTGCGGGTCCAGGGGGAAAAAGAACGGGAGGGGAGCAAAGAGAGGAAGAGGAGTAGCAAATTACAGGCAGCACCATGGGAGAGGGAGGGGGCGAGGGAGGAAACGGTGCGAGAACGAGATAAAGTAAGAGAAGGAGGAAGGGGAGGTACGTAGGAAGGAAAGGAGGAAAGGAAGCGAAGGCGAAGGGAGATTAAAGAGGAGAAAGGGAGCAGGAGAGGATGAGGATGAGGAGGGTGGAGAGAAGAAATGACACCAATAACACGTTCAACGAGCAACTGCGCGATAAGATACTGTACAGAGGATAATTACAGGCTGCGGGTAAACAATAATAAGCGCAGTTGACAGAACATGCACATAAGTACAGTATGACAAGGCAAGACAAGATGGCTGATGCTGTCTAGGAACGCCAGGAGCGTATCATTAGCCGGCGGGTCCGGCCCAACAGCACCGATACGGAGCAGCTCCTATTTTTATTTAAATAAGCACGGATCTGCAGCGTTTCTTTGTTCCCGGCGTCTCACGTCCGTCCAGCCGCCGGTCCGTGCGTCTTCAAATGCCTCGTCTCGCAGCTGACAAACGGTGCTACTCCCCCGACGCGCCTATAAATAAACTCCAGCCGTCAGACGGGCTGACCGGGCCCAGTTCTCCTCACTGGCTCAGGCTGAAGCTTCTAGGGGCACGTTGGAGTTTCCGTAGGGATCAATGAGCGCCTCTGGCCGCCCGACCTCCACGGCCCCCGATCTCCACGCGTCATGTCACAGAGCGCTAATACATCAGCGTGCCCTTTTAGGCCGGGCCTCCCTGCGCCTCCCTGCGCCTCCCTGCGCCTCGCCGCTCCTCCAGCCGCGCAGCTCCCGCCCGCGTGGCTTCACGGGAAAGGTCACGGCGGCCGCCGTTTGAAGAGGACCCGTGGAGCCCCGGAGTGGGACGCGCCACATCGGCTGAACTCGCGCTGGAGCCGCGGCCTCCTTCTCTTTGTGCGCTCGTTTGTGGTCGGATGGACACGAGGAGCAGCAGACGTCGGACCGCGGCTCTGAGGACAGCACGGCTTCATCCCGGAGACGCTAAACGTGCATTTGTGAAGAATCGGGTGCAGCTCGACAGAGGATCCGAGACGGGAAAACCCGATACGCAGCCACAAAGAGGCTGAAGGCTCCACTTGGTCAGCGATGATGCATTTACAGTATCATTACCGCCGTCTCACTTCCTGCCGTCGATCCCCACGCGGGAGATAAACAGGCCTAAAGACCATGTGAAATAAACACATTACTAATTTAAATACAGATTACTGCAGGCTTTTATTCTGTTCCTTTTGTTCTACTGTTGAGCCTGAAAAGCTGCACATCTCAACGTGCCGGAGCTCAGACGACGCCCCAACGTCGGAATCAAAAACCTTCAGCTGGTTTGAAACAGAGAGAAGCTTCACATCGTCATGTTACAGAATCTGGACAGAGCACTGATGAATGGCTTGAATGAATAATCAATAATTAAATTCATGGAGCAGCTAATGAGTCGTCTGCTGATTAAGTGACGAGTTGTTTGGTCTACAACACTGAGGCGACAGCCTGCGGGCACATTTATTCATGTCCTTCAGTTTTCACTGAACGCTGACCCATGAAACAAAGATGTTCAATCTGTCATGCAAAACAAAAAAATGTCTCCATGTGTTTTAAGATGGAACTAAAGGAAATAAACATTAAAAAATAGCTGCGGGTGGAATGTGTGATGGCTCTCGCCACCGCCTCCACAGGTATGAATGAGAACGGCTTCAGCTCCATCCTCTACGCTCAAACTCAGATCCGCTCTCGTCGTCTCCCAGCCGACGACCATACAAGGTCTGGAGCTCGACTCCATCGGCTGCCGCCGCGCTGTGTGACAGCGTCCAGAGCACCTGATAACGCGGGTTATCGAGCCCAGCGCTGGAGCCATGCTAGTGAGCACCGGTCCGAACGCCAGGCGCCGCTTCACTGGTGCAAATCAGTGATCCATGGAGTCACACGCACCACAACCCAACAGGGGGGGGGGGGGCAGCATGTGAGAGTCATTCCAGGGGTTGTTAAACTTTGCCTCCCATAAGGTAATAGTTTATAGCTGCTTTAGTGCTCAGGGCTGTTTGGGATTTTACATTAAGTGCTGCAGGAGCGTGTGTAAATAGAAGCAGGACAGTTTGTGTGTGTGTGTGTGTGTGTGTGTGTGTGTGTGTGTGTGTGTGTGTGTGTGTGTTGTCAGGGGATGCTCCCTGCATACACACTTCATTGCACTGAAGACAAAGTGCTGCTGTCCAGCCCTACGTTAACTCAGCCCACGCTGGTCTGGACGCCTTCCAGACGTCTCCTCGGCCGTCAGACTCCTCTGACCGCGACGCTGCGCGTCCGTCTGTGTCTCTGGGCCTCGCGGCGCGAGAGCCAAGACTCAGCCAGAGCCTCTGCTTGAGGACACGACAGGGTGTCAGAGGTCTGGATGTGTGTGTAGCACTAATATGATGATAATTCAAAATTCTGTTTTTTTTAATTTAGCTTTAATTTAACCTATAGATTACTTCATCTACGAAGACTGAAATGTTGAATATTTTTATTTATAGGTTTATTAGTCACTTATGTCGCCTAAAGTAAATAATTGTCTTCAGAAGTGTTGGCAGATGCGTTTTTTGCTTTGTTACGTGATCGGGAACTACTTTGCGTCTAAAATGAACCGTGAACAAACCCCTTTATAGTTATAGACGTCCAACTATCTCCAGAAACACCAGCAGCAGATTAGTCTTTGAAGCGCTCCTGCTGCCGTCCTGCACCGAGTGCATTCGCAAGGTCACGGGGTCAGCGCTGCTTTCAACCAACGAGCGCTTCCACGAAGCGGCTGCTTCTGCGCCTTGGCTCATCTGCAGCAGCAGCAGCAGCAGCTCCCTGCAGCCATAGAAACCTCAGCCGTGGACCAAATATGGTATTCTATCAGGGAGCGGCTTTGTTTGGCGATTGAGTTACAAAGTGACGAACAACGCACTGAGCCCTAATCAAATTGCTCCAAGAGAAATATCTGATATAACTCGATATACCTTCCTCACATCACTTGGCTGCGGATGCGAGGCGCGCTGAAACAACACGTCTGTTGTTGGACCGCAGACGCGTCCGTGCCAAGAAAAATCACCCCATACAAGGACTACGCGCTATTTACCGAGCCGCACATATCAGGGCTCCAGATTGAGCAATGTTTACAGAGGAGAAGGAGGAAACCTGATTCTTTACACAAGCTCACTTTTTATTCCCTCAAACAACATCCCGCCGTCGCGTTACTACGTAAACACGGCGTATTTTGCTTGTGAAGCACCGACTGCCTACATGTTGCAGCGGAGCCGCACTGTTTAGTGAGTGAAGAAGCGCCCGGCGCCGCTTTGCGGGGCGTTTAAGGTGCAGGAAGTCGCACCGGCAACACTTCAGTCTGCTGTCAACTAACTTATCATTATCTTCAATAGCGGCTCAGGGAGTACGTATTAGCTCCATCAGGCACCGGGGGCTGCTGCGGATTCTTACTGTAACCTGCTTAAAAGCGGGAGGTGAACTTAACTCTGACAGAGGGAAAAAGTGGCGTTAAAGAT